>NW_027014544.1:0-13306 GCF_036934945.1 Oncorhynchus masou masou | reverse complement strand
GGAAACTATACTCTCTGAGACCCAGGAAACTCTTCTCTGAGACCCAGGGAAACTATTCTCTGAGACCCATGGAGACTATTCTCTGAGACCCAGGGAAACTCTTCTGAGACCAAGGGAAACTATTCTCTGAGACCCAGGGGAAACTCTACTTCTCTGAGACCCAGGGAAACCCTTTTCTGAGACCCAGGGAAACTCTTCTCTGAGACCCAGGGAAACCTTTTCTGAGACCCAGGGAAACTCTTTCTCTCTGAGACCCAGGGAAACTCTTTCTCTGAGACCCAGGGAAACTCTTTCTGATACCCAGGGAAACCCCTTCTCTCTGAGACCCAGGGAAAACCCTTCTCTGAGACCCAGGACAACCTTCTCTTAGACCCAGGGAAACTCTTCTCTCTGAGACCCAGGGAAACCCTTCTCTGAGACCCAGGGACACTCTTCTCTGAGGCAGGGGAAACCTTCTCTGAGACCCAGGGAAACCTCTTCTGAGACCCAGGGAAACTATTCTCTCTGAGACCCAGGGACACTCTTCTCTGAGACCCAGGGAAACTCTTCTCTGAGACCGAGGGAAACTCTTCACTGAGACCCATGGACACTCTTCTGAGACCCAGGGAAACTCTTTTCTGAGACCCAGGAAAACTCTTCTCTGAGACCCAGGGAAACTTCTTCTCTGAGACCCAGGGAAACTATTCTCTGAGACAGAGGGAAACTCTTCTCTGAGACCCAGGAAAACTCTTCTCTGAGACCCAGGGAAACTATACTCTCCTGAGACCCAGGGAAACTCTTCTCTGAGACCCAGGGAAACTCTCTCTGAGACCCAGCGAGACTATTCTCTGAGACCCAGGGAAACTATTCTCTGAGACCCAGGGGAAACTATACTTTAAGACCCAGGGAAACCTTCTCTGAGACCCAGGGAAACTATTCTCTGAGACCCATGGAGACTATTCTCTGAGACCCAGGGAAACTCTTCTCTGAGACCAAGGGAAACTATTCTCTGAGACCCAGGGAAACTCTTCTCTGAGACCCAGGGAAACTCTTCTCTGAGACCCAGGGAAACTCTTCTCTGAGACCCAGGGAAACCCTTCTCTCTGAGACCCAGGGAAACTCTTCTCTCTGAGACCCAGGGAAACTCTTCTCTGAGACCCAGGGAAACTCTTCTCTCTGAGACCCAGGGAAACCCTTCTCTCTGAGACCCAGGGAAACCCTTCTCTCTGAGACCCAGGACAACTCTTCTCTTAGACCCAGGGAAACTCTTCTCTCTGAGACCCAGGGAAACCCTTCTCTCTGAGACCCAGGACAACTCTTCTCTTAGACCCAGGGAAACTCTTCTCTCTGAGACCCAGGGAAACCCTTCTCTCTGAGACCCAGGGAAACCCTTCTCTCTGAGACCCAGGACAACTCTTCTCTGAGACCCAGGGAAACTCTTCTCTGAGACCCAGGGAGACTATTCTCTGAGACCCAGGGAAACTATTCTCTGAGACCCAGGGAAACTATACTCTCTGAGACCCAGGGAAACTCTTCTCTGAGACCCAGGGAAACTATTCTCTGAGACCCATGGAGACTATTCTCTGAGACCCAGGGAAACTCTTCTCTGAGACCAAGGGAAACTATTCTCTGAGACCCAGGGAAACTCTTCTCTGAGACCCAGGGAAACTCTTCTCTGAGACCCAGGGAAACCCTTCTCTCTGAGACCCAGGGAAACTCTTCTCTGAGACCCAGGGAAACTCTTCTCTCTGAGACCCAGGGAAACCCTTCTGAGACCCAGGAAACCCTTCTCTCTGAGACCCAGGGAAACCCTTCTCTCTGAGACCCAGGACAACTCTTCTTAGACCCAGGAAACTCTTCTCTCTGAGACCCAGGGAAACCCTTCTCTCTGAGACCCAGGGAAACCCTTCTCTCTGAGACCCAGGACAACTCTTCTCTTAGACCCAGGGAAACTCTTCTCTCTGAGACCCAGGGAAACCCTTCTCTGAGACCCAGGGACACTCTTCTCTGAGGCAGAGGGAAACCCTTCTCTGAGACCCAGGGAAACTCTTCTCTGAGACCCAGGGAAACTATTCTCTCTGAGACCCAGGGACACTCTTCTCTGAGACCCAGGGAAACTCTTCTCTGAGACCAGGGAAACTCTTCACTGAGACCCAGGGACACTCTTCTCTGAGACCCAGGGAAACTCTTCTCTCTGAGACCCAGGAAAAACTCTTCTCTGAGACCCAGGGAAACTCTTCTCTCTGAGACCCAGGAAACTATTCTCTGAGACAGAGGGAAACTCTTCTCTGAGACCCAGGAAACTCTTCTCTGAGACCCAGGGAAACACTTCTCTCTGAGACCCAGGGAAACTATTCTCTTTGAGACCCAGGGAAAATCTTTCTCTGAGACCCAGGGACAACTCTTCTCTGAGACAGAGGAAACCCTTCTGAGACCCAGGGAAACTCTTCTCTGAGACCCAGGGAAACCCTTCTCTCTGAGACCCAGGACAACTCTTCTCTAGACCCAGGGAAACTCTTCTCTGAGACCCAGGGAAACCCTTCTCTCTGAGACCCAGGAAACCCTTCTCTCTGACACCCAGGCAACTCTTCTCTTAGACCCAGGGAAACTCTTCTCTCTGAAACCCAGGGAAACCCTTCTCTGAGACCCAGGGACACTCTTCTCTGAGGCAGAGGGAAACCCTTCTCTGAGACCCAGGGAAACTCTTCTCTGAGACCCAGGGAAACTATTCTCTCTGAGACCCAGGGACACTCTTCTCTGAGACCCAGGGAAACTCTTCTCTGAGACCGAGGGAAACTCTTCACTGAGACCCAGGGACACTCTTCTCTGAGACCCAGGGAAACTCTTCTCTGAGACCCAGGAAAACTCTTCTCTGAGACCCAGGGAAACTCTTCTCTCTGAGACCCAGGGAAACTATTCTCTGAGACAGAGGGAAACTCTTCTCTCTGAGACCCAGGAAAACTCTTCTCTGAGACCCAGGGAAACACTTCTCTGAGACCCAGGGAAACTATTCTCTTTGAGACCCAGGGAAAATCTTCTCTGAGACCCAGGGACAATCTTCTATGAGACAGAGGGAAACCCTTCTCTCTGAGACCCAGGGAAACTCTTCTCTGAGACCCAGGGAAACCCTTCTCTCTGAGACCCAGGACAACTCTTCTCTTAGACCCAGGGAAACTCTTCTCTCTGAGACCCAGGGAAACCCTTCTCTCTGAGACCCAGGGAAACCCTTCTCTCTGACACCCAGGCAACTCTTCTCTTAGACCCAGGGAAACTCTTCTCTCTGAAACCCAGGGAAACCCTTCTCTGAGACCCAGGGACACTCTTCTCTGAGGCAGAGGGAAACCCTTCTCTGAGACCCAGGGAAACTCTTCTCTGAGACCCAGGGAAACTATTCTCTCTGAGACCCAGGGACACTCTTCTCTGAGACCCAGGGAAACTCTTCTCTGAGACCGAGGGAAACTCTTCACTGAGACCCAGGGACACTCTTCTCTGAGACCCAGGGAAACTCTTCTCTGAGACCCAGGAAAAGTCTTCTCTGAGACCCAGGGAAACTCTTCTCTCTGAGACCCAGGGAAACTATTCTCTGAGACAGAGGGAAACTCTTCTCTCTGAGACCCAGGAAAACTCTTCTCTGAGACCCAGGGAAACACTTCTCTCTGAGACCCAGGGAAACTATTCTCTTTGAGACCCAGGGAAAATCTTCTCTCTGAGACCCAGGGACAATCTTCTATGAGACAGAGGGAAACCCTTCTCTCTGAGACCCAGGGAAACTCTTCTCTGAGACCCAGGGAAACTATTCTCTCTGAGACCCAGGGACACTCTTCTCTAAGACCCAGGGAAACTCTTCTCTGAGACCGAGGGAAACTCTTCTCTGAGACCCAGGGAAACTCTTCTCTGAGACAGAGGGAAACTCTTCTCTCTGAGACCCAGGAAAACTCTTCTCTGAGACCCAGGGAAACTCTTCTCTCTGAGACCCAGGGAAACTATTCTCTCTGAGACCCAGGGAAAATCTTCTCTCTGAGACCGAGGGAAACTCTTCTCTGAGACCGAGGGAAACTCTTCTCTGAGACCCAGGGAAACTCTTCACTGAGACCCAGGGACACGCTTCTCTGAGACCCAGGGACACTCTTCTCTGAGACCCAGGGAAACTCTTCTCTGAGACCCAGGGAAACTCTTCTCTGAGACAGAGGGAAACTATTCTCTCTGAGACCCAGGGAAAGTCTTCTCTGAGACCGAGGGAAACTCTTCTCTGAGACCCAGGGAAACTCTTCTCTGAGACAGAGGGAAACTCTTCTCTCTGAGACCCAGGAAAACTCTTCTCTGAGACCCAGGGAAACTCTTCTCTCTGAGACCCTGGGAAACTATTCTCTCTGAGACCCAGGGAAAATCTTCTCTGATACCCAGGAAACTCTTCTTCTGAGACCCAGGGAAACTCTTTCTCTGAGACCCAGGAAACTCTTCTCTCTGAGACCCAGGAAACTCTTCTCTCTGAGACCCAGGGACACTCTTCTCTGAGACAGAGGGAAACCCTTTTCTGAGACCCAGGGAAACCCTTCTCTGAGACCCAGGGAAACTATTCTCTGAGACCCAGGGACACTCTTCTCTGAGACCCAGGGAAACTCTTCTCTGAGACCGAGGGAAACTCTTCTCTGAGACCCAGGGAAACTCTTCTCTGAGACAGAGGGAAACTCTTCTCTCTGAGACCCAGGAAAACTCTTCTCTGAGACCCAGGGAAACTCTTCTCTCTGAGACCCAGGGAAACTATTCTCTCTGAGACCCAGGGAAAATCTTCTCTCTGAGACCCAGGGAAACTCTTCTCTCTGAGACCCAGGGAAACTATTCTCTCTGAGACCCAGGGAAAATCTTCTCTCTGAGACCCAGGGAAACTCTTCTCTGAGACCCAGGAAACTATTCTCTCTGAGACCCAGGGAAAATCTTCTCTGAGACCGAGGGAAACTCTTCTCTGAGACCGAGGAAACTCTTCTCTGAGACCCAGGGAAACTCTTCACTGAGACCCAGGGACACGCTTCTCTGAGACCCAGGGACACTCTTCTCTGAGACCTAGGGAAACTCTTCTCTGAGACCCAGGGAAACTCTTCTCTGAGACAGAGGGAAACTATTCTCTCTGAGACCCAGGAAAGTCTTCTCTGAGACCGAGGAAATCTTTCTCTGAGACCCAGGGAAACTCTTCTCTGAGACAGAGGGAAACTCTTCTCTCTGAGACCCAGGAAAATCTCTTCTCTGAGACCCAGGGAAACTCTTCTCTCTGAGACCCTGGGAAACTATTCTCTCTCTGAGACCCAGGGAAAATCTTCTCTCTGATACCCAGGGAAACTCTTCTCTCTGAGACCCAGGGAAACTCTTCTCTGAGACCCAGGGAAACCCTTTTCTGAGACCCAGGGAAACTCTTCTCTGAGACCCAGGGACACTATTCTCTGAGACAGAGGGAAACCCTTTTCGAGACCCAGGGAAACCCTTCTCTGAGACCAGGGAAACTATTCTTCTGAGACCCAGGGACACTCTTCTCTGAGACCCAGGGAAACTCTTCTCTGAGACCCAGGAAACTCTTCTCTGGAGACCCAGGAAACTCTTCTCTGAGACAGAGGAAACTATTCTCTCTGAGACCCAGGGAAAACTCTTCTCTGAGACCCAGGGAAACTCTTCTCTCTGAGACCCAGGGAAACTATTCTCTCTGAGACCCAGGAAAATCTTCTCTGAGACCCAGGGAAACTCTTCTCTGAGACCCAGGGAAACTATTCTCTCTGAGACCCAGGGAAAATCTTCTCTGAGACCGAGGGAAACTCTTCTCTGAGACCGAGGAAACTCCTTCTCTGAGACCTAGGAAACTCTTCACTGAGACCCAGGGACACGCTTCTCTGAGACCCAGGGACACTCTTCTCTGAGACCCAGGGAAACTCTTCTTCTGAGACCCAGGAAACTCTTCTCTGAGACAGAGGGAAACTATTCTCTGAGACCCAGGGAAAGTCTTCTCTGAGACCGAGGGAAACTCTTCTCTGAGACCCAGGGAAACTCTTCTCTGAGACAGAGGGAAACTCTTCTCTCTGAGACCCAGGAAAACTCTTCTCTGAGACCCAGGGAAACTCTTCTCTCTGAGACCCTGGGAAACTATTCTCTCTGAGACCCAGGGAAAATCTTCTCTCTGATACCCAGGGAAACTCTTCTCTCTGAGACCCAGGGAAACTCTTCTCTCTGAGACCCAGGGAAACTCTTCTCTCTGAGACCCAGGGAAACTCTTCTCTCTGAGACCCAGGGACACTCTTCTCTGAGACAGAGGGAAACCCTTTTCTGAGACCCAGGGAAACCCTTCTCTGAGACCCAGGGAAACTATTCTCTCTGAGACCCAGGGACACTCTTCTCTGAGACCCAGGGAAACTCTTCTCTGAGACCGAGGGAAACTCTTCTCTGAGACCCAGGGAAACTCTTCTCTGAGACAGAGGGAAACTCTTCTCTCTGAGACCCAGGAAAACTCTTCTCTGAGACCCAGGGAAACTCTTCTCTCTGAGACCCAGGGAAACTATTCTCTCTGAGACCCAGGGAAAATCTTCTCTCTGAGACCCAGGGAAACTCTTCTCTGAGACCCAGGGACACTCTTCTCTGAGACCCAGGGACACTCTTCTCTGAGACCCAGGGACACACTTCTCTGAGACCCATGGAAACTCTTCTCTGAGACCCAGGGAAACTATTCTCTCTGAGACCCAGGGAAACTCTTCTCTGAGTCCCAGGGAAACTCTTATCTGAGACTGAGTGAAACTCTTCTCTGAGACCCAGGGACACTCTTCTCTGAGACAGAGGGAAACTCTTATCTCTGAGACCCAGGGAAAGTCTTCTCTGAGACCGAGGGAAACTCTTCTCTGAGACCCAGGAAAACTCTTCTCTGAGACAGAGGGAAACTCTTCTCTCTGAGACCCAGGAAAACCCTTCTCTGAGACCCAGTGAAACTCTTCTCTCTGAGACCCTGGGAAACTATTCTCTCTGAGACCCAGGGAAAATCTTCTCTCTGAGACCCAGGGAAACTCTTCTCTCTGAGACCCAGGGAAACTCTTCTCTCTGAGACCCAGGGAAACTCTTCTCTCTGAGACCCAGGGAAACTCTTCTCTCTGAGACCCAGGGACACTCTTCTCTGAGACAGAGGGAAACCCTTCTCTGAGACCCAGGGAAACTATTCTCTGAGACCCAGGGAAACTATTATCTCTGAGACCCAGGGACACTCTTCTCTGAGACCCAGGGAAACTCTTCTCTGAGACCCAGGAAAACTCTTCTCTGAGACCCAGGGAAACTCTTCTCTCTGAGACCCAGGGAAACTCTTCTCTGAGACCCAGGGACACCCTTCTCTGAGACCCAGGGACACTCTTCTCTGAGACCCAGGGACACTCTTCTCTGAGGCCCAGGCAAACTCTTCTCTGAGACCCAGGGAAACTTTTCTCTGAGACCCAGGGAAACCCTTCTCTGAGACAGAGGGAAACTCTTATCTCTGAGACCCAGGGAAAGTCTTCTCTGAGACCGAGGGAAACTCTTCTCTGAGACCCAGGGACACTCTTCTCTAAGACCCAGGGAAACTCTTCTCTGAGACCGAGGGAAACTCTTCTCTGAGACCCAGGGAAACTCTTCTCTGAGACAGAGGGAAACTCTTCTCTCTGAGACCCAGGAAAACTCTTCTCTGAGACCCAGGGAAACTCTTCTCTCTGAGACCCAGGGAAACTATTCTCTCTGAGACCCAGGGAAAATCTTCTCTCTGAGACCGAGGGAAACTCTTCTCTGAGACCGAGGGAAACTCTTCTCTGAGACCCAGGGAAACTCTTCTCTGAGACCCAGGGACACTCTTCTCTGAGACCCAGGGACACTCTTCTCTGAGACCCAGGGAAACTCTTCTCTGAGACCCAGGGAAACCCTTCTCTGAGACAGAGGGAAACTCTTATCTCTGAGACCCAGGGAAAGTCTTCTCTGAGACCGAGGGAAACTCTTCTCTGAGACCCAGGAAAACTCTTCTCTGAGACCCAGGGAAACTCTTCTCTGAGACCCAGTGACACCCTTCTCTGAGACCCAGGGACACTCTTCTCTGAGACCCAGGGACACTCTTCTCTGAGACTCAGGGAAACTCTTCTCTGAGACCCAGGGAAACTCTTCTCTGAGACCGAGGGAAAGTCTTCTCTGAGACCCAGGGAAACTCTTCTCTGAGACAGAGGGAAACTCTTCTCTCTGAGACCCAGGGAAACTATTCTCTCTGAGACCCAGGGATAATTTTCTCTCTGAGACCCAGGGAAACTCTTCTCTGAGACCCAGGGACACTCTTCTCTGAGACCCAGGGACACACTTCTCTGAGACCCAGGGAAACTCTTCTCTGAGACCCAGGGAAACTATTCTGAGACCCAGGGAAACTCTTCTCTGAGACCCAGGGAAACTCTTCTCTGAGACCGAGTGAAACTCTTCTCTGAGACCCAGGGACACTCTTCTCTGAGACAGAGGGAAACTCTTCTCTCTGAGACCCAGGAAAACTCTTCTCTGAGACCCAGGAAACTTTTTCTCTCTGAGACCCAGGGAAACTATTCTCTGAGACCCAGGGATAATTTTCTCTCTGAGACCCAGGGAAACCCCTTCTCTGAGACCCAGGACACTCTTCTCTGAGACCCAGGGACACACTTCTCTGAGACCCAGGGAAACTCTTCTCTGAGACCCAGGAAACTATTCTCTGAGACCCAGGGAAACACTTCTCTGAGACCCAGGGAAACTCTTTCTCTGAGACCGAGTGAAATCTTCTCTGAGACCCAGGGACACTCTTCTCTGAGACAGAGGGAAACTCTTATCTCTGAGACCCAGGGAAAGTCTTCTCTGAGACCGAGGGAAACTCTTCTCTGAGACCCAGGAAAACTCTTCTCTGGAGACAGAGGGAAACTCTTCTCTGAGACCCAGGAAAACACTTCTCTGAGACGCAGTGAAACTCTTCTCTCTGAGACCCTGGGAAACTATTCTCTGAGACCCAGGAAAATCTTTCTCTGAGACCCAGGGAAACTCTTCTCTCTGAGACCCAGGAAACTCTTCTCTCTGAGACCCAGGAAACTCTTCTCTGAGACCCAGGGAAACTCCTCTCTGAGACCCAGGGACACTCTTCTCTGAGACAGAGGAAACCCTTCTCTGAGACCCAGGGAAACTATTCTCTGAGACCCAGGGAAAGTTTTCTCTCTGAGACCCAAGGACACTCTTCTCTGAGACCCAGGGAAACTCTTCTCTGAGACAGAGGGAAACTCTTCTCTCTGAGACCCAGGAAAACTCTTATCTGAGACCCAGGGAAACTCTTCTCTCTGAGACCCAGGGAAACTCTTCTCTGAGACCCAGGGACACCCTTCTCTGAGACCCAGGACACTCTTCTGAGACCCAGGGACACTCTTCTCTGAGACCCAGGGAAATCTTCTCTGAGACCCAGGGAAACTATTCTCTCTGGAGACCCAGGGAAACTCTTCTCTGAGACCCAGGGAAACTATTCTGAGACCCAGGGAAACTATTATCTCTGAGACCCAGGGACACTCTTCTCTGAGACCCAGGGAAACTCTTCTCTGAGACCCAGGAAAACGCTTTCTGAGACCCAGGGAAACTCTTTCTCTGAGACCCAGGGAAACTCTTCTCTGAGACCCAGGGACACCCTTCTCTGAGACCCAGGGACACTCTTCTCTGAGACCCAGGGACACTCTTCTGAGACCCAGGGAAACTTTCTGAGACCCAGGGAAACCCTTCTCTGAGACCCAGGGAAACCCTTTCTGAGACAGAGGGAAATCTTATCTCTGAGACCCAGGGAAAGTCTTCTGAGACCGAGGGAAACTCTTCTCTGAGACCCAGGGAAACTCTTCTCTGAGACAGAGGGAAACTATTCTCTCTGAGACCCAGGAAAACTCTCTCTGAGACCCAGGAAGCTCTTCTCTCTGAGACCCAGGGAAACTATTCTGAGACCTAGGGAAAATCTTCTCTGAGACCGAGGAAACTCTTCTCTGAGACCGAGGGAAACTTCTCTGAGACCCAGGGAAACTCTTCTCTGAGACCCAGGGACACTCTTCTCTGAGACCCAGGGACACTCTTCTCTGAGACCCAGGGAAACTCTTCTCTGAGACCCAGGAAACCCTTCTCTGAGACAGAGGGAAACTCTTATCTCTGAGACCCAGGAAAGTCTTCTGAGACCGAGGGAAACTCTTCTCTGAGACCCAGGAAAACTCTTCTGAGACCTAGGGAAACTCTTTCTGAGACCCAGGGACACCTTCTCTGAGACCCAGGGACACTCTTTTCTTCTGAGACCCAGGACACTCTTCTCTGAGACTCAGGGAAACTCTTCTCTGAGACCCAGGGAAACTCTTCTCTGAGACCGAGGGAAAGTCTTCTCTGAGACCCAGGGAAACCTTCTCTGGAGACAGAGGAAACTCTTCTCTCTGAGACCCAGGAAAACCTTCTCTGAGACCCAGTGAAACTCTTCTCTCTGAGACCCAGGGAAACTATTCTCTCTGGAGACCCAGGATAATTTTTCTCTGGAGACCCAGGGAAACTCTTCTCTGAGACCCAGGGACACTCTTCTCTGAGACCCAGGACACTCCCCTTTTCCAGACCCAGGGACACACTACTCTGAGACCCAGGGAAACTCTTCTGAGACCCAGGGAAACTATTCTCTCTGAGACCCAGGGAAACTCTCTCTGAGACCCAGGGAAACTCTTCTCTGAGACCGAGTGGAAACTCTTCTCTGAGACCTTAGGGACACTTTCTGAGACAGAGGAAACTCTTATCTCTGAGACCCAGGGAAAGTCTTCTGAGACCGAGGGAAACTCTTTCTCTGAGACCCAGGAAAACTCTTCTCTGAGACCCAGTGAAACTCTTCTCTGAGACCCTGGGAAACTATTCTGGAGACCCAGGGAAAAATCTTTTCTCTCTGAGACCCAGGGAAACTCTTTCTCTGAGACCCAGGGAAACTCTTTCTGAGACCCAGGGAAACTCTTCTCTGAGACCCAGGGAAACTCTCTCTGAGACCCAGGGACACTCTTCTCTGAGACAGAGGAAACCCTTCTGAGACCCAGGGAAACTATTCTCTGAGACCCAGGGAAACTTTTTCTCTCTGAGACCCAGGGACACTTTCTGAGACCCAGGGAAACTCTTCTCTGAGACAGAGGGAAACTCTTCTCTCTGAGACCCAGGAAAACTCTTATCTGAGACCCAGGGAAACTCTTCTCTCTGAGACCCAGGGAAACTCTTCTCTGAGACCCAGGGACACCCTTCTCTGAGACCCAGGGACACTCTTCTCTGAGACCCAGGGACACTCTTCTCTGAGACCCAGGGAAACTCTTCTCTGAGACCCAGGGAAACTATTCTCTCTGAGACCCAGGGAAACTCTTCTCTGAGACCCAGGGAAACTATTCTCTGAGACCCAGGGAAACTATTATCTCTGAGACCCAGGGACACGCTTCTCTGAGACCCAGGGAAACTCTTCTCTGAGACCCAGGAGCGCTTCTCTGAGACCCAGGAAACTCTTCTCTCTGAGACCCAGGGAAACTCTTCTGAGACCCAGGTACACCTTCTGAGACCCAGGGACACTCTTCTCTGAGACCCAGGGACACTCTTCTCTGAGACCCAGGGAAACTCTTCTCTGAGACCCAGGGAAACCCTTCTCTGAGACAGAGGGGAAACTCTTATCTCTGAGACCCAGGGAAAGTCTTCTCTGAGACCGAGTGGAAACCTTCTCTGAGACCCAGGAAAACTCTTCTCTGAGACCAGAGGAAACTCTTCTCTCTGAGACCCAGAAAACCTCTTCTGAGACCCAGGGAAACCCTTCTCTGAGACCCAGGGACACCCTTCTCTGAGACCCAGGGACACTCTTCTCTGAGACCCAGGGACACTCTTCTCTGAGACCCAGGGAAACTCTTCTCTGAGACCCAGGGAAACTCTTCTCTGAGACCGAGGGAAAGTCTTCTCTGAGACCCAGGGAAACTCTTCTCTGAGACAGAGGGAAACTCTTCTCTCTGAGACCCAGGAAAACTCTTCTCTGAGACCCAGGGAAACTCTTCTCTCTGAGACCCAGGGAAACTATTCTCTCTGAGACCCAGGGAAAATCTTCTCTCTGAGACCCAGGGAAACTCTTCTCTGAGACCCAGGGACACTCTTCTCTGAGACCCAGGGACACTCTTCTCTGAGACCCAGGGAAACTCTTCTCTGAGACCGAGGGAAAGTCTTCTCTGAGACCCAGGGAAACTCTTCTCTGAGACAGAGGGAAACTCTTCTCTCTGAGACCCAGGAAAACTCTTCTCTGAGACCCAGGGAAACTCTTCTCTCTGAGACCCAGGGAAAATCTTCTCTCTGAGACCCAGGGAAACTCTTCTCTGAGACCCAGGGACACTCTTCTCTGAGACCCAGGGACACTCTTCTCTGAGACCCAGGGACACACTTCTCTGAGACCCAGGGAAACTCTTCTCTGAGACCCAGGGAAACTATTCTCTCTGAGACCCAGGGAAACTCTTCTCTGAGACCCAGGGAAACTCTTCTCTGAGACCGAGTGAAACTCTTCTCTGAGACCCAGTTGACACTCTTCTCTGAGACAGAGGGAAACTCTTATCTCTGAGACCCAGGGAAAGTCTTCTCTGTGACCGAGGGAAACTCTTCTCTGAGACCCAGGAAAACTCTTCTCTGAGACAGAGGGAAACTCTTCTCTCTGAGACCCATGAAAACTCTTCTCTGAGACCCAGTGAAACTCTTCTCTCTGAGACCCTGGGAAACTATTCTCTCTGAGACCCAGGGAAAATCTTCTCTCTGAGACCCAGGGAAACTCTTCTCTCTGAGACCCAGGGAAACTCTTCTCTCTGAGACCCAGGGAAACCCTTCTCTCTGAGACCCAGGGAAACTTTCTCTCTGAGACCCAGGGACACTCTTCTCTGAGACAGAGGGAAACCCTTCTCTGAGACCCAGGGAAACTATTCTCTGAGACCCAGGGAAACTTTTCTCTCTGAGACCCAGGGACACTCTTCTCTGAGACCCAGGGAAACTCTTCTCTGAGACCGAGGGAAACTCTTCTCTGAGACCCAGGGAAACTCTTCTCTGAGACAGAGGGAAACTCTTCTCTGAGACAGAGGGAAACTCTTATCTCTGAGACCCAGGGAAAGTCTTCTCTGAGACCGAGGGAAACTCTCCTCTCTGAGACCCAGGAAAACTCTTCTCTGAGACCCAGGGCAACTCTTCTCTCTGAGACCCTGGGAAACTATTCTCTCTGAGACCCAGGGAAACTCTTCTCTCTGAGACCCAGGGAAACTCTTCTCTCTGAGACCCAGGGAAACTCTTCTCTGAGACCCAG
>NW_027014543.1:0-13307 GCF_036934945.1 Oncorhynchus masou masou | reverse complement strand
TCTCTCTCTCTCATTCTCTTCTCTCCTCATTTCTCTCCTTCTCTCTCATTCCTCTTCTCTCCTCATTTTCTCCTTCTCTCTCTCTCTCTCTCATTCTTCTCTCTTCTCTCTCATTCTCTCTTCTCTCCTCATTTTCTCCTTCTCTCTCATTCTCTCTTCTCTCATTTTCTCCTCTTCTCATTCTCTTCTCTCCTCATTTTCTGCCTCTCTCATTCTCTCTCTCTCTCCTCATTTTCTCCTTCTCTCTCTCTTCTCTCCTCATTTTCTTCTCTCTCTCTCTCCTCATTCTCTCTTCTCTCTCTCTCTCTTCTCTCCTCATTTTCTCCTTCTCTCTCATTCTCTCCTTCTCCTCATTTTCTCCTTCTCTCTCATTCTCTTCTTCTCATTTTCTCCTTCTCTCTCATTCTCTCTTCTCTCCTCATTTTCTCCTTCTCTCCTCATTCTTCTCTCCATTTCTCTCTCTCTCTCTCTCTCCTCCTCATTTTCTCCTTCTCTCTCATTCTCTCCTTCTCTCTCATTCTCTCCTTCTCTCTTCTCTTCTCTCCTTCTCTTCTCTCTCATTTTCTCCTTCTCTCCTCATTTCTCTCCTTCTCTCTCCTCATTTTCTCTTCTCTCTCTCATTCTCTCTTCTCTCCTCATTTTCTCCTTCTCTCCTCATCTTCTCTCCTTCTCTCCTTCTCTCTCTCTCTCTTCTCTCCTCATTTTCTCCTTCTCTCTCATTCTCTTCTCTCCTCATTTTCTCCTTCTCTCTCATTCTCTCTTCTCTCTCTATCTTCTCCTTCTCTCTCATTCTCTCTCTCTCTCATTTTCTCCTTCTCTCTCATCTCTCTCTTTCTCTCCTCATTTTCTCTCTCTCCTCTCTCATCTTCTCTCTTTCTCTCCTCATTTTCTCCTTCTCTCTCATCTCTCTCTCTCTCTCCTCATTTTCTCTTCTCTCTCTCTCCTCATTTTCTCCTCTCTCTCTCTCTCCTCATTCTCTCTCTCTTCTCTCTCTCTCTCTCCTCATCTCTCTCATTCTCTCTCTCTCTCTCTCCTCATTTTCTCCTTCTCTTCTCTCTCCTCATTTTCTCCTTCCTCTCTCATTCTCTCTTCTCTCTCTCATTTTCTCCTCTCTCTCCTCATTCTCTCTTTCTCTCCTCATTTTCTCCTTCTCTCATTCTCTTCTCTCCTCATTTTCTCCTTCTCTCTCTCTCTCCTCTATTTTCCTCTCTCTCTCTCCTATTTTCTCCTCTTCTCCCTCATTTTCCTCTTCTCTCTCCTCATTTTCTCCTTCTCTCTCTATTTTCTCCTTCTCTCCTCCTCATTTTCTCCTTCTCTCTCATTCCTCTCTTCTCTCTCATTCTCTCTTCTCTCCCTTCATTTTCTCCTTCTCTCCTATCTCCTCTTCTCTCCCTTCATTTTCTCCTTTTCTCTCATTCTCTCTCATCTTCCCTCATTTTCTCTCTCATTCTCTTTCTCTCTTCTCTCCTCATTTTCTCCTTCCATTCTCTTTTCTCTCTCTCTCTCCTTCTCTCCTCATTTTCTCCTTCTCTCTCTTCTCTCCTCATTTTCTCCTTCTCTCTCATTCTCTCTTCTCTCCCATTTTCATTTTCTCCTTCTCCTCATTTTCTCTCTCTCTTCTCTCCTCATTTTTTTCCTTCTCTCTCTCTTCTTCTCTCCTCATTTTCTCCTTCTCTCTCTCCTCATTTTCTCCTTCTCTCCCTCATTTTCTCCTTCTCTCTCATTTTCATCTCTTCTCTCTCTCCCCATTTTCTCCTTCTCTCCCTCCTTCTTCCCTCATTTTCTCCTTCTCTCTCATTCTCTCTCTCTCTCCTCATTTTCATTCTTCTTTCTCTCCTCATTTTCTCCTTCTCTCTCATTCTCTCTTCTCTCCTCATTTTCTCCTTCTCTCATTCTCTCTCATTCTCTCCTCATTTTTTCTCCTTCTCTTTTCTCATTCTCTTTCTCTCTCATTTTCTCCTTCTCTCTCATCTCTTCTCTCTCATTTCTCTCCTCTCTTTCCTCATTTCCCCATTCTCTCCCTTCTCTCTCTTTCTCTCCCTCATTTTCTCCATTCTCTCTTTCTCTCTCATTTTCTCCTTCTCCTCATTTTCTCCTTTCTTCCTCTTATTTTCTCCTTCTCTCTCTTCTCTCCCCTCATTTTCTCCTTCTCTCTCATTCTCTCTTCTCTCCTCATTTTCTCCTTCTTCTCATTCTCTCTTTCTCTCCTCATTTTCTCCTTCTCTCTCATTCTCTCTTCTCCTCATTTTCTCCTTCTCTCTCATTCTCTCTTCTCACGCATTTCTCCTTCTCTTCTCTCCTCATTTTCTCCCTTCTCTCTCATTCTCTCTTCTCTCTCTATTTTCTCCTTCTCTCTCGTTCTCTCTTCTCTCCTCATTTTCCACTCTCTCTCTCTCTCATTTTCTCCTTCTCTCTTCTCTCCTCATTTTTACTCCTTCTCTCTCATTCTCTCTTCTCTCTCATTTTCTCTTCTCTCTCATTCTCTCTTCTCTCCTCATTTTCTCCTTCTCTCTCATTCTCTCTTCTCTCCTCATTTCTCCTCTTCTCTCTCTTCTCTCTCCCCATTTTCTTTCTCCTCTCTCTCTCTCTCCTCATTTTCTCCTTCTCTCTCTCTCTCCTCATTTTCTCCTTCTCTCTCATTCTCTCTTCTCTCCTCATTTTCCTTCTCTCTTATCTATCTTCTCTCCTCATTTTTCCTTTCTCTCTATCTCTCTTCTCTCCTCTCATTTTCTCCCTTCTCTCTTTCTCTCTCTCTCTCTCCTCCCCATTTTCTCCTTCTCTCTCTCTCTCTTACTTTTTTCTCCTTCTCTCTCATTCTCTCTTCTCTCCTCATTTTCTCCTTCTCTCTCGTTCTCTCTTCTCTCCTCATTTTCTCCCTTCTCTCTCGTTCTCCTCTTCTCTCCCTCATTTTCTCCTTCTCTCTCTCTCCTCATTTTCTCCTTCTCTCTCTCTCTCCCCATTTTCTCCTTCTCTCTCTCTCTCCTCATTTTCTCCTCATCTCATTCTCTCCTTCTCTTTTCTCCTTCTCTCTCTCTCTCTCTCATTTTCTCCTCTTCTCTCATTCTCTCTTCCTCCCCTCATTTTCTCCTTCTTCTCTTTTTCTCTCTTCTCTCCCTCATTTTCTCCCTCTCTCTCTCTCTCCCTCATTTTCTCTTCTCCTCTCTCTCTCTCTCCCTCATTTTCTCCTTCTCTCTGTCTCTCTCTTCTCTCCCCATTTTCTCCTTCTCTCTCATTCTCTCTTCTCTCCTCATTTTCTCTCCCTCTCTCCTTCTCTCCTCTCTTCTCTCCTCATTTTCTCCTCTTCTCTCTCATTCTCTCTTCTCTCTCTCCTCATTTTCTCCTCTCTCTCTCTCTCTCCTCATTTTCTCCTTCTCTCTCTCTCTCCTCATTTTCTCTTCTCTCTCTCTCTCTCCTCATTTTCTCCTTCTCTCATTCTCTTCTCTCCTCATTTTCTCCTTCTCTCTCTCTCTCTTCTCTCTCATTTTCTCTCATTCTCTTTTTCTCTCTCTCTCTCTCCTCATTTTCTCCCTCTTCTCTCCTCATTTTCTCCTTCTCTCTCATTCTCTCTTTCTCCTCATTTTCTCCTTCTCTCTCATTCTCTTCTCTCCTCATTTTCTCTCATTCTCTTTTTCTCTCTCTCTCATTTTCTCCTTCTCCCTCATTTTCTCCTTCTTCTCTCCTCTCATTTTCTCCTTCTCTCTCTCATTCTCTCTTCTCTCCCTCATTTTCTCCTTTCTCTCTTCTCTCTCCTCATTTTCTCCATTCTCTTTTCTCTCTCTCTCCTCCTCATTTTCTCCTCTCTCTCTCATTTTCTCTCTCTCCTCATTTTCTCTCTCTCTCTCTCCTCCTCATTTTCTCCTTCTCTCCTTTTTCCTTCTCTCTCATTCTCTTTCTCTCCTCATTTTCTCCTTCTCTCTCATTCTCTCTTCTCTCCTCATTTTCTCTCATTCTCTTTCTCTCTCTCTCTCCTCATTTTCTCCCTCTCTCTCTCTCTCCTCATTTTCTCCTTCTCTCTCTTTCATTTTCTCCTTCTCTCTCTCTCCTCTCATTTTCTCCTTCTCTTCTCTCTCCTCATTTTCTCCTTCTCTCTCTCTCTCTCATTTTCTCCTTCTCTCTCCTCTTCTCTCCTCATTTTCTCCTTCTCTCTCATTCTCTCTTCTCTCCTCATTTTCTCCTTCTCTCTCATTCTCTCTTCTCTCCTCATTTTCTCTCCATTCTCTTTCTCTCTTCTCTCTCCTCATTTTCTCTCTCTCTCTCTCTCTCCTCATTTTCTCTCTCTCTCTCTCCTCATTTTCTCCTTCTCATTCTCTCCTCATTTTCTCCTTCTCTCTCTCTCTCCTCCTCATTTTCTCCTTCTCTCTCATTCTCTCTTCTCTCCTCATTTTCTCCTTCTCTCCTCATTCTCTCTTCTCTCCTCATTTTCTCTCATTCTCTTTCTCTCTCTCTCTCTCTCCTCATTTTCTCCTCTCTCTCTCCTCATTTCTCTTCTCTCTCTCTCTCCTCATTTTCTCCTTCTCTCTCTCTCTCTCTCTCTCCTCATTTTCTCCTCTCTCTTCCTCATTTTCTCCTCTCTCTCTCCTCATTTTCTCCTTCTCTCTCTCCTCATTTTCTCCTTCTCTCTCTCTCTCCTCATTTTCTCCTTCTCTCCTCATTTTCTCCTTCTCTCCTCATTTTCTCCTTCTCTCCTCATTTTCTCCTTCTCTCCTCATTTTCTCCTTCTCTCTCATTCTCTCTTTCTCTCCTCATTTTCTCCTTCTCTCTCATTCTCTCTTCTCTCCTCATTTTCTCCTTTTCTCTCATTCTCTCTCATTCTCTCCTCATTTTCTCTCTCTCTCATTTTCTCCTCTCTCTTCTCTCATTTTCTCCTTCTCTCCTCATTTTCTCCTTCTCTCTCATTTTCTCCTCTCTCATTCTCTCTTTCTCCTCATTTTCTCCTCTCTCATTCTCTCTTCTCTCCCATTTTCTCCTTCTTTTCTCTCTTCTCCTCATTTTCTCATTCTCTCTCATTCTCTTCTCTCCTCATTTTCTCCTTCTCTCCTCATTCTCTCTTCTCTCCTCATTTTTCTCCTTCTCTCTCATTCTCTCTTCTCTCCTCATTTTCTCCTTCTCTCTCATTCTCTCTTCTCTCCTCATTTTCTCCTTCTCTCTCATTCTCTCTTCTCTCTCATTTTCCTCCTTCTCTCTCATTCTCTCTTCTCTCCTCATTTTCTCCTTCTCTCTCATTCTCTCTTCTCTCCTCATTTTCTCTTCTTCTCTCATTCTCTCTTTCTCTCCCACATTTTTCTCCTTCTCTCTCATTCTCTCTCTCCTCATTTTCTCCTTCTCTCTCATTCTCTCTTCTCTCTCATTTTCTCCTTCTCTCTCATTCTCTCTCTCCTCATTTTCTCCTTCTCTCTCTCATTCTCTCTTCTCCCTCATTTTCTCCTCCTCTCTCTCATTCTCTCATTTTCTCCTTCTCTCATTCTCTCTTCTCTCCTCATTTTCTCCTTCTCTCTCATTCTCTTCTCTCCTCATTTTCTCCTTCTCTCTCATTCTCTTCTCTCCTCATTTTCTCTCATTCTCTTTCTCTCTCTCTCCTCATTTTCTCTCATTCTCTTTTTCTCTTCTCTCTCTCTCTCTCCCTCATTTTCTCCTCTCTCTCTCTCTCTCCTCATTTTCTCCTCTCTCTCTCTCCCTCTCCTCTATTTTCTCTCCTCATTCTCCTCTCTCTCCTCTCCTCATTTTCTCTCTCTCTCTCTCTCTCCTCATTTTCTCCTCTCTCTCTCTCTCTCCTCATTTTCTCCATCTCTCTCTCCCCTATTTTCCTCTTCTCTCCTCATTTTCTCCTCTCTCTCCTCATTTTCTCCTTCTCTCTCTCTCTCTCCCCATTTTCTCTCTCTCTCTCCTCATTTTCTCCTCTCTCTCTCTCTCATTTCTCCCTTCTCTCTCTCTCCTCATTTTCTCTCTCTCTCCTCATTTTCTCCTTCTCTCTCATTCTCTCCTTCTCTCCTCATTTTCCTCTCTCTTTTCTCTCTTCTCTCTCATTTTCTCCTCTCTCATTTTCTCTCATCTCTCTCCTCATTTTCTCCTTTCTCTCTCATTTTCTCTTTTCTCTTTTCTTTCTCTCCTCATTTTCTCCTTCTCTCTCTCATTTTCTCCTTCTCTCTCATTTTCTCTCCTCTCCTCATTTTCTCCTTTCTCTCTCCTCTCCTCATTTTCTCCTTCTCTCTCATTCTCTCTTCTCTCCTCATTTTCTCCTTCTCTCTCATTCTCTCTTCTCTCCTCATTTTCTCCTTCTCATTCTCTCTTCCTCATTTTCTCCTTCTCTCTCATTTTCTCCTTCTCTCCTCATTCTTCTTCTCCTTTTCTCTCATTCTTCTCCTTCTCTCCTCATTTTCTCCTTCTCTCTCATTCTCTTTCTCTCCTCATTTTCTCCTTCTCCTCTCATTCTCTTCTCTCTCTCCTCATTTTCTCCTTCTCTCTCATTTTCTCCTTCTCTCTCCTCATTCTCTCCTTTTTCTCTCTCATTCTCTCTTCTCTCTCCTCATTTTCTCCTCTTTCTCTCCCTCTCCTTCTCTCCTCATTCTCTCTTCTCTCCTCCTCATTTTCTCCTTCTCTCTCATTCTCTCTTCTCTCCTCATTTTCTCCTTCTCTCTCATTCTCTCTTCTCTCCTCATTTTCTCCTTCTCTCTCTTTTCTCCTCCTCATTTTCTCCTTCTCTCTCATTCTCTCTTCTCTCCTCATTTTCTCCTTCTCTCTCATCTCTCTTCTCATTTTCTCTCCTTCTCTCTCATTCTCTCTTCTCTCCTCATTTTCCCTTCTCTCTCATTCTCTTTCTCTCCTCATTTTCTCCTTCTCTCTCATTCTCCTCTTCTCTCCTCATTTTCTCCTTCTCTCTCATTCTCTCTTCTCTCCTCATTTTCCTTCTCTCTCATTCTTTCTCTCCTCATTTTCTCTCTCTCTCTCTCTCCTCATTTTCTCCTTCTCCTCTCTCTCTCTCTCCTCATTTTCTCCTTCTCTCTCATTCTCTCTTTCTCTCCTCATTTTCTCCTTCTCTCTCATTCTCTTCTCTCCTCATTTTCTCTCCTCTTTTCTCTCTCTCATTTTCTCCTCTCTCTCTCCTCATTTTCTCCTTCTCTCTCATTCTCTCTTCTCTCCTCATTTTCTCCTTCTCTCTCATTCTCTCTTCTCTCCTCATTTTCTCTCCTTCTCTTTTCTCTCTCTCTCTCTCTCATTTTCTCCTTCTCTCTCTCTCTCCTCATTTTCTCCTTCTCTCTCATTCTCTCTTCTCTCCCTCATTTTCTCCTTCTCTCTCATTCTCTCTTCTCTCCTCATTTTCTCTTCTCTCATTCTCTCTTCTCTCCTCATTTTCTCTCATTCTCTTTTCTCTCTCTCTCTCCTCATTTTCTCCTCTCTCTCTCTCATTTTCTCCTCTCTCTCTCTCTCTCCTCATTTTCTCCTCTCTCTCTCTCTCTCCTCATTTTCTCCTTCTCTCTCTCTCTCCTCATTTTCTCCTTCTCTCTCATTCTCTCTTCTCTCCTCATTTTCTCCTTCTCTCTCATTCTCTCTTCTCTCCTCATTTTCTCTCATTCTCTTTCTTCTCTCTCTCTCCTCATTTTTCCTCTCTCTCTTCTCTTTTTTCTCCTTCTCTCTCTCCTCATTTTCTCCTTCTCTCTCTCTCTCCTCATTTTCTCCTTCTCTCTCTCTCTCCTCATTTTCTCCTTCTCTCTCTCTCTCCTCATTTTTCCTTCTCTCTCATTCTCTTCTCTCCTCATTTTCTCCTTCTCTCTCATTCTCTCTTCTCTCCTCATTTTCTCCTTCTCTCTCATTCTCTCTTCTCTCCTCATTTTCTCTCATTCTCTTTTCTCTCTCTCTCTCTCCTCATTTTCTCTCTCTCTCTCTCTCCCTCATTTTCTTCTCCTCTCTCTCCTCATTTTCTCCTTCTCTCTCTCTCTCCTCATTTTCTCCTTCTCTCTCTCTCTTCTCTCCTCATTTTCTCCTTCTCTCTCATTCTCTCTTCTCCTCATTTTCTCCTTCTCTCTCTCATTCTCTCTTCTCTCCTCATTTTCTCTCATTCTCTTTTCTCTCTCTCTCTCTCTCCTCATTTTCTCCTCTCTCTCTCCTCATTTTCTCCTCTTCTCTCCTCTCCTATTTTCTCCTCTCTCTCTCTCTCTCCTCATTTTCTCCTCTCTCTCTCTCCTCATTTTCTCCTCTCTCTCTCCTCATTTTTCCTTCTCTCTCTCTCCTCATTTTCTCCTTCTCTCTCTCTCTCCTCATTTTCTCCTTCTCTCCTCATTTTCTCCTTCTCTCCTCATTTTCTCCTTCTCTCCTCATTTTCTCCTTCTCTCCTCATTTTCCTTCTCTCTCATTCTCTCTTTCTCTCCTCATTTTCTCCTTCTCTCTCATTCTCTCTTCTCTCCTCATTTTCTCCTTTTCTTCTTCTCTCATTTTCTCATTCTCTCCTCATTTTTCTCCTCTCTCTCTCATTTTCTCCTTCTCTCCTCATTTTCTCCTTCTCTCTCATTTTCTCCTTCTCATTCTCATTTTCTCCTTTTTCTCTCTTCTCTCTCATTCTCTCCTCATTTTCTCCTTCTCCTCATTCTCTTCTCTCTCATTTTCTCCTTCTCTCATTTTCTCCTTCTTCTCTCTCATTTCTCCTTCTCTTCATCTCTCTTCTCCTCATTTTCCCTTCTCTCTCATTCTCTCTTCTCTCCTCATTTTCTCCTTCTCTCTCATTCTCTTTCTCTCCTCATTTTCTCCTTCTCTCATTCTCTCTTCTCTCCTCATTTTCTCCTTCTCTCTCATTCTCTCTTCTCTCTCATTTTCTCCTTCTCTCTCATTCTCTTTCTCTCTCTCATTTTCTCCTTCTCTCATCTCATTCTCTCTTCTCTCCTCATTTTCTCCTTCTCTCTCATTCTCTCTTCTCTCTCCTCATTTTCTCCTTCTCTCTCATTCTCTCTTCTCTCCTCATTTTCTCTTCTCTCTCATTCTCTCTTCTCTCCTCATTTTCCTTTCTCCTTCTTTTCTCTCATTCTCTCTTCTCTCCTCATTTTCTCCTTCTCTCTCATTCTCTCTTCTCTCCTCATTTTCTCCTTCTCTCTCATTCTCTTCTTCTCTCCTCATTTTCTCCTTCTCTCTCATTCTCTCTTCTCTCCTCATTTTTCTCTCATTCTCTTTTCTCTCTCTCTCTCCTCATTTTCTCTCATTCCCTTTTCTCTCTCTCTCTCTCTCTCTCTCTCTCTCCTCACATTTTCTCCTCTCTCTCTTCCTCATTTTCTCCTCTCTCTCTCTCTCTCCCTCATTTTCTCCTCTTCTCTCTCCTCATTTTCTCCTCTCTCTCTCTCTCTCCTCTGATTTTCTCCTCTCTCTCTCTCTCTCCTCATTTTCTCCTCTCTCTCTCCTCATTTTCTCCTCTCTCTCTCTCTCTCTCCTCATTTTCCTTCTCTCATTCTTCTCTCATTCTCTTTTCTCTCTCTCCCCATTTTCTCCTCTCTCTCCTCATTTTCTCCTTCTCTCCTCATTTTCTCCTTCTCTCTCATTCTCTCTTCTCTCTCATTCTCTCTTCTCTCCTCATTTTCTCCTTCTCTCTCATTCTCTCTTCTCTCCTCATTTTCTCCTTTTCTCTCATTCTCTCTCATTCTCTCCTCATTTTCTCTCTCATTCTCTTTTCTCTCTCTTTCTCTCCTCATTTTCTCTCTCATTCTCTTTTCTCTCTCTCTCTCTCTCTCCTTCTCTCCTCATTTTCTCCTTCTCTCTCCTTCTCTCCTCATTTCTCTTCTCTCTCATTCTCTCTTCTCTCTCATTTTCTCCTTCTCTCTCATTCTCTTCTCTCCCTCATTTTCTCCTTCTCTCTCATTCTCTCCTTCTCTCCTCATTTTCTCCTCTCTCTCTCATTCTCTCTTCTCTCCTCATTTTCTCCTTCTCTCTCATTCTCTCTTCTCTCTCTCATTTTCTCCTTCTCTCTCATTCTCTCTTCTCTCCTCATTTTCTCCTTCTCTCTCATTCTCTCTTCTCTCCTCATTCTCTCCTTCTCTCTCATTCTCTCTTCTCTCCTCATTTTCTCCTTCTCTCTCATTCTCTCTTCTCTCCTCATTTTCTCCTTCTCTCTCGTTCTCTCTTCTCTCCTCATTTTCTCCTTCTCTCTCGTTCTCTCTTCTCTCCTCATTTTCTCCTTCTCTCTCATTCTCTCTTCTCTCCTCATTTTCTCTCATTCTCTTTTTCTCTCTCTCTCTCTTCTCATTTTCTCTCTCTCTCTCTCCTCATTCTCTCTCTCTCTCTCTCTCCTCATTTTCTCTCTCTCTCTCTCTCTCCTCATTTTCTCCTCTCTCATCTCTCTCTCCTCATTTTCTCCTTCTCTCTCATTCTCTCTTCTCTCCTCATTTTCTCCTTCTCTCTCATTCTCTCTTCTCTCCTCATTTTCTCTCATTCTCTTTCTCTCTCTCTCTCTCCTCATTTTCTCTCTCTCTCTCTCTCCTCATTTTCTCCTTCTCTCTCATTCTCTCTTCTCTCCTCATTTTCTCCTCTCTCTCATTCTCTCTCTCCTCATTTTCTCTCTCTCTCTCTCTCTCTCCTCATTTTCTCCTCTCTCTCTCTCATTTTCTCCTCTCTCTCTCTCCTCATTTTCTCTCTCTCTCTCTCTCTCTCCTCATTTTCTCCTCTCTCTCTCATTTTCTCTCTTCTCATTCTTCTCTCTCTCTCCTCATTTTCTCCTTCTCTCTCATTCTCTCTCTCTCCTCATTTTCTCCTTCTCTCTCATTCTCTCTTCTCTCCTCATTTTCTCCATTCTCTCTCCTCTCTCTCTCTCTCCTCATTTTCTCCTCTCTCTCTCTTCTCTCTCTCTCTCTCCTCATTTTCTCCTCTCTCTCTCTCTCCTCATCTCCTTCTCTCTCTCTCTCTTCTCCTTCTCTCTCATTCTCCTTCTCTCCTCATTTTCTCCTTCTCTCATTCTCTCCTCTCCTCATTTTCTCATTCTCTTCTCTCTCTCTCCTCATTTTCTCCTTCTCTCTCTCTCTCCTCATTTTCTCCTTCTCTCTCTCTCCTCATTTTCTCCTTCTCTCTCTCTCCTCATTTTCTCCTTCTCTCCTCATTTTCTCCTTCTCTCATTCTCTCATTCTCTCTCCTCATTTTCCCTCTCTCATTCTCTTTCTCTCATTTTCTCCTCTCTCTCTCATTTCTCTTCTCTCCTCATTTTCTCTCATTCTCTTCTCTCTCTCTCTCTCCTCATTTTCCCTCTCTCTCTCTCCTCATTTTCTCCCTCTCTCTCTCCTCATTTTCTCCTTCTCTCTCTCTCTCCTCATTTTCTCCTTCTCTCTCATTCTCTCTTCTCTCCTCATTTTCTCCTTCTCTCTCATTCTCTCTTCTCTCCTCATTTTCTCCTTCTCTCTCATTCTCTCTTCTCTCCTCATTTTCTCTCATTCTCTTTTCTCTCTCTCTCTCTCTCTCTCCTCATTTTCTCTCTCTCTCTCTCCTCATTTTCTCCTCTCTCTCTCTCTCATTTTCTCTCTCTCTCTCTCCTCATTTCCTCTTCTCTCCTCACTTTCTCCTCTCTCTCCTCATTTTCTCCTTCTCTCTCTCTCTCCTCATTTTCTCCTTCTCTCTCTCTCTCTCCTCATTTTCTCCTTCTCTCCTCATTTTCTCCTTCTCTCCTCATTTTCTCCTTCTCTCTCATTCTCTCTTCTCTCCTCATTTTCTCCTTCTCTCTCATTCTCTCTTCTCTCCTCATTTTCTCCTTTTCTCTCATTCTCTCTCATTCTCTCCTCATTTTCTCCTCTCTCTCTCCTCATTTTCTCCTTCTCTCATTTTCTCCTTCTCTCTCATTTTCTCCTCTCTCTCTCTTCTCTCCTCATTTTCTCCTTCTCTCTCATTCTCTCTTCTCTCCTCATTTTCTCCTTCTCTCCTCATTCTCTCTTCTCTCCTCATTTTCTCCTTCTCTCTCATTCTCTCTTCTCTCCTCATTTTCTCCTTCTCTCTCATTCTCTCTTCTCTCCTCATTTTCTCCTTCTCTCTCATTCTCTCTTCTCCTCATTTTCTCCTTCTCTCATCTCTCTTCTCTCCTCATTTTCTCCTTCTCTCTCATTCTCTCTCTCTCCTCATTTTCTCCTTCTCTCACATTCTCTCTTCTCTCCTCATTTTCTCCTTCTTCTCATTCTCTCTTCTCTCCTCATTTTCTCCTTCTCTCATTCTCTCTTCTCTCCTCATTTTCTCCTTCTCTCTCATCTCTCTTCTCTCCTCATTTTCTCCTTCTCTCTCTCTCTCTTCTCTCCTCATTTTCTCCTTCTCTCTCATTCTCTCTTCTCTCCTCATTTTCTCATTCTCTTTTCTCTCTCATTCTCTTTCTCTCTCTCTCTCTCTCCTCATTTTCTCCTCTCTCTCTCTCCTCTATTTTCTTCCTTCTCTCTCCTCCATTTTCTCCTTCTCATTCTCTCTCTCTCCTCATTTTCTCCTTCTCTCTATTCTCCTTCTCTCTCCTCATTTTCTCCTTTCTCTCTCATTCTCTCTTCTCCTCATTTTCCTCATTCTCTTTTCTCTCTCTCTCTCTCCTCATTTTCTCCTCTCTCTCTCTCTCCTCATTTTCTCCTCTCTCTCTCTCTCCTCATTTTCTCCTCTCTCTCTCTCTCCTCATTTTCTCCTTCTCTCTCTCTCTCTCCTCATTTTCTCCTCTCTCTCTCCTCATTTTCTCCTTCTCTCCTCATTTTCTCCTTCTCTCTCATTTTCTCCTTCTCTCCTCATTTTCTCCTTCTCTCTCATTCTCTCTTCTCTCTCATTCTCTCTTCTCTCCTCATTTTCTCCTTCTCTCTCTCATTCTCTCTCTCTCTCCTCATTTTCTCCTTTTCTCATCTTCTCTCATTCTCTCCCTCATTTTCTCTCATTCTCTTTTCTCTCTCTCCTCATTTTCTCTCTCATTCTCTTTTCTCTCTCTTTCTCTCCTCATTTTCTCTCTCATTCTCTTTCTCTCTCTCTCTCTCCTTCTCTCCTCATTTTCTCCTTCTCTCTCTCCTCATTTTCTCCTCTCTCTCGCTCTCCTCATTTTCTCCTCTCTCTCCTCATTTTCCTCCTCTCTCTCCTCATTTTCTCCTTCTCTCCTCATTTTCTCCTTCTCTCCTCTCTTTTTCTCTCTCTCTCTCTCTCTCTCTCCTCATTTTCTCCTCTCTCATTCTCTTTCACTCGCTCTCATTCTTTCTCTTTTTCTCTCTCATTCTCTTTTCTCTCTTCTCTCATTCTCTTTCATTCTCTTTCTCTTCATTCTCTTTTCTCTCTCTCATTCTCTTTTCTCTCTCATTCTCTTTTCTCTCTCTCTCTCTCATTTTCTCCTTCTCTCTCATTCTCTT
>NW_027014542.1:0-13308 GCF_036934945.1 Oncorhynchus masou masou | reverse complement strand
ACTCCACGAAGCGCACTTTGAGGTTGTGTAGAACTGCTGGTTCGTGGAGGTAGCTGAGAGCCGTCAGGTCATTCTCCCCCACCAGGATATCAGGGTTTCGGAGGTGAGGGAGCTGAGGACTGGATGTGTCCAGGGAGTACAGCATCTCCTACAGGGGGAATAACAGTGTGATGTTGGTGATTCAAAGCCTCTTGTGGCCAGTTTCCAGGACACAGATTATAGTAAACCTAGTCCTGGTCTAGAAAGCTACTAAAAACTACCTACAAAACTCAATAGAGAATCTCAACGTTGAAAGTATGCTGTATGATTTACATGTCCTAGCCCGGCCGTACATGTCCTAGCCCGGCCGTACATGTCCCAGTAAATGAGTGAAAGTAATGAGCTAGAGATAAATGAAAGATGATCCCCATAAATACTGTTTTACATTTCAGTCATTTCGCAGACGCCAGAGAGGAGAAATCAGGGTTTTAGTGCCTTGCTCAAAAGGCACAGAGACAGATGTTTCCCCTCGTCATCTCGGAGATTCGAACCAGAATCCATTTGGTTACTAGCACAGCACTCTTAACCACTAGGCTACCCGCTGCAAATGTATGCTGTTGTAACGGATGTGAAATGGCTAGCTAGTTAGCGGTGGTGCGCGCTAAATAGCGTTTCAATCTGTGACGTCACTTGCTCTGAGACCTTGAAGTAGTAGTTCCCCTTGCTCTGCAAGGGCCGAGGCTTTTGTGGAGCGATGGGTAACGATGCTTCGTGGGTGACTGTTGTTGATGTGTGCAGAGGGTCCCTGGTTCGTGCCCCGGGTATGGGCGAGGGGACAGTCTAAATTTATACTGTTACACTGTCATTCAAACTGAAATTGCCCATACAGTACAGTTCATTGAGTCTATAGTTATAAACAGGAAGCTCTCCAACAGGCCCATACAGTACAGTGCAGAGTATTGTGGTCTATAGTTATAAACAGGGCTCTCCAACAGGCCCATACAGTACAGAGTATTGTGGTCTATAGTTATAAACAGGGCTCTCAACAGGCCCATACAGTACAGTTCATTGTGGTCTATAGTTAGAAACAGAGCTCTCCAACAGGCCTTTATACAGTACAGTGCAGAGTATTGTGGTCTATAGTTATAAACAGGGCTCTCCAACAGGCCCATACAGTACAGAGTATTGTGGTCTATAGTTATAAACAGGGCTCTCCAACAGGCCCATACAGTACAGTTCATTGTGGTCTATAGTTAGAAACAGAGCTCTCCAACAGACCCATACAGTACAGTGCAGAGTATTGTGGTCTATAGTTATAAACAGGGCTCTCCAACAGGCCCATACAGTACAGAGTATTGTGGTCTATAGTTATAAACAGAGCTCTCCAACAGGCCCATACAGTACAGTGCAGAGTATTGTGGTCTATAGTTATAAACAGGGCTCTCCAACAGGCCCATACAGTACAGTGCAGAGTATTGTGGTCTATAGTTATAAACAGGGCTCTCCAACAGGCCCATACAGTACAGTGCAGAGTATTGTGGTCTATAGTTATAAACAGGGCTCTCCAACAGGCCAATCCATCGTCAAAACAATTCTGAAAGTACATGCAATTTTCACGTGTTCCATCGCAAACTGTCATAAACAAATCTCACAAGTATCAGTCACCACAAGCCATTACACCACCCCCCTGGTTAGCCACTAATGGCTTAAAAGCCAACCTAACACAATATCGCCAGTCAATTTTTCCAGCAATATTGCCCATCTTGTGGGTCGACAACTACTTTTCACAAAACCTTCTCAATTAAAACGTTAAATAGGTTAACCTGGCGGAAGTATATCAATTGTTATCTATTATTTGTAAACTTTGCCATGAAATGAGCCGCAGTAGCACAGAAACCATCGCTCGACCGGCACATTATGCCTGGCATAAGCGACACGATTTCACCGTCCCTGACGAATTTTCATGATCAGGGTGAAATCCTATGAACTTGGGCTAAGATCAGTACGTCGGACTCGCGTAGTTTGAGCGGTCAAGGACGCACTGATGAAGACTGTTCGGCTCTCCAGACCAGGATGTCCCGATAACTTTCTGACTTTGGCGGTGCGCCTTGTAGCAAGACCTAGGACGCGACAGCCAATGAGGACTCTACATGTTAGACCTCCAAAAATCATGGCGAACAGGAAGCAACAACACCACGCAGGGTTGTCCCTAGTTACCGCAGCCACAAAGTCAACACTGACCATTTATTTATTTTACCTTTATTTAACTAGGCAAGTCAGTTAATAACAAATCATTATTTTCAATGACGGCCTAGGAACAGTGGGTTAACTGCCTGTTCAGTGGCAGAACGACAGATTTGTACCTTGTCAGCTCGGGGATTTGAATTTGCATATGACCATATCATACAAATTCATCATATTTCGTTTGTTGGTACTAATTTAAGGTTAGGCTTAAATTTAGCAGTGTGGTTTGGTTAAAAATCAGATATTAATAAGATACCTTGAAGAAATAGGCGGGGTTTAGCCGTATTATAATTATGACAGATTGGTGGAGCTGTGGAGAAAACGCGGCATCCTTTTAAAATTAAAAGTTTTTACGGCCAATTCTCTACATTAGCAGTCCATATTGTCCACGTCTGTGGTCCATGTCTTGCGCCGTGTCTCTTTTTTAAACGCTTCTGCGCATAATAATGTGCATACTAATAAATCATCTCACCGACAAGAAACACGTTTGCTTATCGGATTTTTTTCCCTGATGACAACCGAAAAACCGCAGGGCAGGATCAGCTCGGGAACGTGAGCAGCCACGTCCTGGGGTTGTGGATGGACGAAATTAAACATTTGGTACAAGGAAATCTGGCGCGTCTGAGTTGTTAATATCTTTGAAGTGTTGTGTTTGCTCAGCATTAGATGACACATGCCTCACTCTAGATGCGCAATTAAGGAACTTACTAACACATTTGGATTTTGTGTGTTTCTTCCAGACCAGTTATTTGAACAATTTAAATTTTGAGAGTTAAAAACAAATCTTGAGCCAGGAGTTTTAAAATCATAGATTTTAAGAGTTGTTTTTATTTAAGCAATAAGGCCGGAGATGGTATATGGCCAATATACAAGGCTAAGGCCTATTCTTAGACACAATGCAACACGGAGTGCCTGGACACAGCCCTTGGCCGGCCGTATATTGGCCATATAGCACAAACCCCAAGGAGCCTTATTGCTATTAAACTGGTTACCAACGTCATTAGAGCCGTAAAACTAAATGTTTTGGCATACCCCTAGTATACTATCTGATATCATGGCTTTCAGCCAATCAGAATCAGGGCTCAAACCACCCTGTTTATAATAATCATTATTTTACCAGGTGTAATTGACAGAAAACACTCTTGTACACCAATAACTTTATTTTTATTACAGTATCTCATGTGCTAGAAAAGATGGAGACCCCTGGTTCATAGTCTGTCTTCAGTACTTACGCCATCCTCAAGCTGCAGTTGTAAAGTATCATCTCCAGGTTTGAAGTCTCTCAGGATCTCTGCTGACTTCCAGACATGCTCTTCATCCGCATCCACACTCTGTTGTACTGAATGAGCCAATTAATTATAGCCTACTTTCTCAAGATGGAGATGAGTGAATGGTAGATAAACATGACAGTACAGAAACGTGTACAGATACGTTACTTTATTATTGAAGTCTATGTAATTAGTAGTAACACAGCAATTTGATAATGGACTACAAGGAAAGTTGGAAACATTTGCATAATCATTTTCCCAAACTGTAATCAGGTGGACAGTTATTTTCCATATGTTAGTCATTAAACACATGTCAACAGGTGTTAAAACTAACCGATTGAGATTCCGTATTAAGATTGAATGAGTTTTAAAACAAACCATGTATCACTTTCTTGTCATTATTTTCTCACCTTCGTATAAAGTTCCGACAAAGCCATGATAGTAAAGTTTTAGCAATCCGTGAGTTTAACTAACAACATCCATACCGTCAGTGGCGAGAAAAAGTCGACAACTTCCCCAAGCGTTTTGTCTTTACCTGTGCAGTGGACTTCGCCTTCCTCGTCCCGCCCATCAGTCTTGTGACAGCAGCTTGACATTAGGGGTGTGTTCATTTGAACAAAGACAACAATAGAAAACAGGATACACACCTCAGCGGGTTATTCGTTTTGTGCGGGTGATTCTATAGTGATTCCATTGGCATGCGCCTTATGTTCACTCAAGGAATGGAACTAGACACAGTAGCAAACGTAGCCTATAGGTTTTTTCTCTCATACCCACCATAGCATTATCTGACTACATATTTTCATATAATAAATACATTTCTCAGTTCATTCCCTATAAATCACCTATTCAGCCCCACTCAGATTTTTAATTTATTTTTTTAATTTATTATTTCAAATACCTCACCATCTTTTATGTACTGCTGACCCACAATATGAAGCCTTTTAGGTGCATAGTAACAAACAAACGCTGACATCCTGGTGCCGACAAAGCAAACAAACCACCATCTCGTGGAATTATTCACAAGGCATTCTTTCAGCCATAGAACAATATTAAAAAGTTGTGCGGGTGATTCTATAGTGATTCCATTGGTATGCGCCTTGCGTTTACTCAAGGAACGGAACGGGACACAGTAGCAAACGTAGCCTATAGATTTATCTCAGCCTTTTCCCAGCAATATTAAAACTACTGTAAAGCATTTGAGGAGATATTCAGGTTTATACTTTTAGGGAAACCTGATGGTCATTTAATCTCTATGGGAAGCAATGGGCACACAGAGGGCGTGAGTCAACAGCAAGGCTCTTTGGTTGCGGTGTCCAGCACACAGTGTACAATAGGAGTGGTGCTCATGATATTCATATTTACTGTGATATATGGGAAGGCAACAAAGCACTACATTACAAAGGTAGTAAGCACTAGCCACTACATTACATAGGTCAGCATAAGCCAACTAACGTTGGCTCCCAAATATATGGTACAAACCCTTGTAGAAATACATTTACTTTGGTGAATAAAAACCAGTAGTCCTGCCCCCTTCATCCCAGCTCTTCGTGCCATTGCCCTCATCCACCTACACTGAACACAAATATAAACGCATTATGTAAAGTGTTGGTCCCATGTTTCATGAGCTGAAATAAAAGATCCCAGAAACGTTCTATTCGCACAAAAAAAATAAAAGCTTGTTTCGCTCAAATTTTGCGCACAAATTTATTTACATTCCTGTTTGTGAGCATTTTAACGTTGCTGATATAATCCATTCACCTGAAAGATGTGGCATATTAAGAAGCGGATTAAACAACATGATCATTACACAGGTGCACCTTGTGCTGGGGACACAAAACGGCCACTAAAATGTGCAGTTTTGTCAGACAACACAATGCCACAGATGTCTCATGTTGAGATAGCGTGCAATTGGCATGTTGACTGCAGGAATGTCCACCAGAGCTGTTGCCAGAGATTTGAATGTTCATTTCTCTACCATAAGCCACCTCCATATGTTTAGAGAATTTGGCAGTACATCCAACTGGCCTCACAACTGTATATGGTGTTGTGTGGGTGAGCGGTTTTCTGATGTCAACGTTGTAAACACAGTGCCCCATGGTGGCGGTGGGGTTATGGTATGGTGAGGCATAAGCGACAGACAACGAACAAAATTGCATTCTATCGATGACAATTTGAATGCAGAGACACCATGACGAGATCCTGAAGCCTATTGTCATGCCATTCATCTGCAGCCATCACCTCATGTTTCAGCATGATAATGCATGGCCCCATGTCGCAAGGATCTGGAAACAATTCCTGGAAGGTGAAAAGGTCCCAGTTCTTCCATGGCCTGCACTCTCACCAGACATGTCACCAATTGAGCATGTTTGGGATGCTCTGGATCGACTTGTACAAATGCGTGTGCCAGTTCCCACCAATATCCAGCAACTTCACACAGCCATCGAAGAGGAGTGGGACGACATTCCACAGGCCACAATCAACAGCCTGATCAACTCTATGTGAAGGAGATGTGTCGCGCTGCATGAGGCAAATGGTGGTCACACCAGATACTGACTGGTTTTCTGATCCACACTCCTACAGTTTTATTAAGGTATCGGAACAACAGATGCATATCTGTATTCCCAGTCATGTGAAATCCATAGATTTGGACCTAATGAATGTATTTCAATTGACTGATTTCCTCATGCGAACTGTAACTCAGTAAAATCTTTGAAATTGTTGCGTTTATATTTTTGTTCAGTGTAGTTGTGTGTTCAGTATTATTATTTCTTAATGTGTAAAACATAAAGCAGTGCATTTCCCTGTTCGTACGTTAACAAGTAAACAGTGGCCTGATTCTTTTCAGCAGCGACATTTCTTCTGTTTTAAAAACACATTTCCTACAATTCTACACATTTTGCCATGGGGAAAGAGAACAACCTTTTACAGCTTTAAAGCTATTTTTTTTCCTGCAATTCCACACATGTTGTCATGAGGCTGAGAGAATTCTGAGTTTTAAAAAAACGAATTTGCTGGAATTATAAACATTTTGTTGCCATGGCTTATGCCTTGTTCTTATGCCATGTGAGTAACTCAAACATTTATAACAAAATCAATGGGAGGGTCACATGACATGATATTTTGGGGAATTTTAGATTCTCTCTGACTGTATCTAGTTCTCATCTTGATTGCTAGTTCTCGAGGATGATCGTATTTAAAAAAATATATATATATCGCGTCATTATCTTTTCTACATACTTTATATCTTGTTTAAGTTTACGCTGACAAAATGTTTTGCCATCCTGAAAACGATTCCACGATTTGACAGTGGCGAACATATAGAGGAAACAGAGTATACCGTAACTATTGCTAAAAGATGTATTATGTATTATAATATAATTTATCTCTTGCCAAATACATCATATCATTACAAAGGGTCTCCAAATGTTCCTTGTTTCTAATTGTATGTGGTCAGGACATTATAAAAAACGGACTGACTTTTTCCAAGGCATTTGTAAAACATGAATGGTCAGGCATCTTTGGTGAATCATGTAGTTCCCTCAGGCACCATTGGGGAGAATTCCTGGGCGCCGTTCAAATTTCTTCCTCCCTTCCTTCCTTTGAAGTCATCAAACCTGTCCAACTATGTGTAAATCAGAGATGACTTCAAGGAGGAAGGATCGAAGGAATGACGGAAGGATACATTTTTATTATTATTATTATTTTTTAAAGCTAGAGGGGGGGGGGGGGGGTCAGGGGTTAGACCCGTGTGAGGAATCCTAGATTCAGACTGCTAGGGATCTGAATGGTCTCCAAAGCCAGAGGGGAGTGGGTGAAGGGAAATGTCACAGAGAATATCTTCTTGGTGTCCATAAGTAGCAGCGGTGACTCAACACGGCCTTTCAACAGGGCCTGGAGGTGACAGAGAGAAGAGAGAGGGAGAGAGAGGGACAGAGGAGAAAGAGAAAGAGTAGAGAGTAGAGAGTAGAGAGTAGAGAGTAGAGAAAGAGAAAGAGAAAGAGAGTTAGAGAAGGAGAGAGGGAGAGAGAAGAGAGAAGAGAGAGAGAGGGGGAGAGAGAGAGAGAGAGGGGGGAGAGAGAGAGGGAGAGAGAGGGACAGAGGAGAAAGAGAGGGAGAGAGAGGGACAGAGGAGAAAGAGAGAGTAGAGAGAAGAAAGAGAGAGAGAGTAGAGAGAGAGAGTAGAGAGAAAGAGAGAGTAGAGAGAGACAGAGAGACAGAGAGAGAACAACTTAATGACGTAGGGACAATATATATATAAAAAAGGAGATGCAAGAGAGCAAAGTACACACAGACAAGCTCCTTACCTGTATGGTTCTAATGAAGGATATTGAAACCCGTTCCTCAAATTCAATCACTGGGGTGTACAGGGTTAGCACTTTCACAATCTGACGAGGGAAACAAACAGAAATGAACTAAATCATGAGAAATGATCAATAGACGAGATCACATGGCACAAAATTATTTATTTTTTTAAAGGAAGAAATATTGCCAGTTACTACTACTACTCTGTATACTGTAGCCTGATCTCAGATCTGTTTGTGCTGTATAGCCAAATCCAGTCTGATTTTCGGAAATCCCAGTACAAACAGATCTGGAACCAGGCTATGTATACTCGAATGGCACCTAGATGACCGTACCTGTAGAGTGGTGAGGGCAGAGCACATGGTGCAGAGAGCCTGGGCGTCTTCGTCAGTCTTCTTCTTGACCTGTAGTAACTGAGCGGCCTGGATCAGCGGCTCCAGCATCTCTTTAGCTCCACAGTCTGGCAGCCCCTTCTCCTCCAGCCACTCCTCCAGCTGCCACACATTATACCTAGAGAGACACCCCCCCCCACCCAGTTAGCTCCACAGTCTGACAGCCCCCCACCCAGTTATCTCCACAGTCTGACAGCCCCCCACCCCCCACCCAGTTAGCTCCACAGTCTGACAGCCCCCCCACCCAGTTAGCTCCACAGTCTGACAGTCCCCCCCACCCAGTTAGCTCCAGTCTGACAGCCCCCCCCACCCCCCACCCAGTTAGCTCCACAGTCTGACAGTCCCCCGTCCCCCCACCCAGTTAGCTCCACAGTCTGACAGTCCCCCGTCCCCCCACCCAGTTAGCTCCACAGTCTGACAGTCCCCCGTCCCCCCACCCAGTTAGCTCCACAGTCTGACAGCCCCCCATCCCCCACCCAGTTAGCTCCACAGTCTGACAGTCCCCCCACCCAGTTAGCTCCACAGTCTGACAGCCCCCCCCAGTTAGCTCCAGTCTGACAGTCCCCCCCACCCAGTTAGCTCCACAGTCTGACAGCCCCCCACCCAGTTAGCTCCACAGTCTGACAGCCCCCCCCACCCAGTTAGCTCCACAGTCTGACAGTCCCCCCACACAGTTAGCTCCACAGTCTGACAGCCCCCCACCCAGTTAGCTCCACAGTCTGACAGCCCCCTCAGTTAGCTCCACAGTCTGACAGCCCCCCCCACTCCAGTTAGCCCACAGTCTGACAGCCCCCCCACCCCCCAGTTAGCTCCACAGTCTGACAGCCCCCCTCCAGTTAGCTCCACAGTCTGACAGCCCCCCCCCCCCAGTTAGCTCCACAGCCTGACAGCCCCCCCCCCCCAGTTAGCTCCAGTCTGACAGCCCCCCCACCCCCACCCAGTTAGCTCCACAGTCTGACAGCCCCCCCACCCAGTTAGCTCCACAGTCTGACAGTCCCCCCACCCAGTTAGCTCCAGTCTGACAGCCCCCCCCACCCCCACCCAGTTAGCTCCACAGTCTGACAGCCCCCACCCCCACCCAGTTAGCCCACAGTCTGACAGCCCCCCACCCAGTTAGCCCACAGTCTGACAGCCCTCTCCTCCAGCTGCCACACATTATACCTAGAGACACACCCCCCACCCAGTTATCTCCCACAGTCTGACAGCCCCCCCACCCAGTTAGCTCCACAGTCTGACAGCCCCCCCACCCAGTTAGCTCCACAGTCTGACAGCCCTCTCCTCCAGCTGCCACACATTATACCTAGAGAGACACCCCCCACCCAGTTATCTCCACAGTCTGACAGCCCCCCACCCAGTTAGCTCCACAGTCTGACAGCCCCCCCCCACCCAGTTAGCTCCACAGTCTGACAGCCCCCCCCACCCAGTTAGCTCCACAGTCTGCCCTCTCCTCCAGCTGTCACTTGTTGTGCCTAGAGAGAAACCAACAATCCCAATGTACGGTGTTTATAAAAGACCTTACAGTTATCAAAAACCCCAGTACAGTACAGAGGATAGACAGCCACTTTGTGACAAACAGATTCATGTTTCAAAATACACCATGTCAGAACAAACAGTCAGTCCTCTAACAAGTAAATCTTATTTTACATTTTTAAACAGTGTACAACGAGTGTTTTCCCAGGTATCATTCTTGAGGCCTATACCCTTTTAGCTTCTATAGAAATATTTTTGGGTGAAAACATGTAAAAAGGACTGTACCTGATCTGCAGTCCTTTACTCCAGGAGCACATGTCCTTCCTCAGCAGCAGGTTGTTGAGAGTGACAGAACAGATGATGTAGAACTGCTGCCTCACCCCCTGGGAGATAACATATAGCATACAGCATATCAACTAGAACTGCTGCCTCCCCTCCTGGGAGATAACATATCAACTAGAACTGCTGCCTCACCCCCTGGGAGATAACATATCAACTAGAACTGCTGCCTCCCCCCCTGGGAGATAACATAAAGCATATCAACTAGAACTGCTGCCTCCTCCCCTGGGAGATAACATATCAACAAGAACTCCGGCCTCCCCTTGAGATAACATATCAACTAGAACTGCTGCCTCTCTGGGAGATAACATATCAACTAGAACTCCGGCCCCCCCCCCCCTGGGAGATAACATATCAACTAGAACTCCGGCCTCCTCTGGGAGATAACATATCAACGGCCTCCCCCTTTGAGATAACATATCAACTAGAACTGCTTCCTCCCCACTGGGAGATAACATATCAACTAGAAAGAACAGAGGTTCAAACAATCCATGCGTATGGAACACCACATCTAGATTTGTCTCAAGAGTTTACTTCCTCAACACACACACCTGCTTGATGAGCTCGGGGTCGACGTCATGCTGAATCATGGTAGCGTGGAAGAGACTGAGTTGCTGTAGGATGCTGTCCACGGTGTAAACAGCCTCTCCGGGGGCAACTGGACGTCCTCTTCCGTAGGCCCGTGGGTTTAGACCCCAGAACTCCCTGAAGTTCTCATGCTCCAGCATACCCGGAACTGGGATATTGTTGGACAATAAAATGTCACTTGTTGGTTAAGTTGTTTTGTTGTCGTTTTCTCATTTGGACTGTGTGAGTAGTGCTCATTTGGACTGTGTCAGAAGTGTCACTGTGTACTTGTTTATCCTTTTTACACTCACTAGCATTGCTACCCGCTAGCATTGCCAACCCGCCAGCATTGCCAACCCTCGCTAGCATTGCACAACCCTCGCTAGCATTGCCAACCCGCTAGCATTGCCCACCCTCGCTAGCATTGCCCACCCGCTAGCATTGCCCACCCGCTAAAGCATTGCCCACCCTCGCTAGCATTGCCCACCGCGCTAGCATTGCCCACCCTCGCTAGCATTGCCCACCCTCGCTAGCATTGCTCACCTCGCTAGCATTGCTCACCCTCACCTAGCATTGCTCACCACTAGCATTGCTCACCTCACTAGCATTGCTCACCCTCACTAGCATTGCTCACCCTCACTAGCATTGCTCACCCTCACTAGCATTACCACCCTCACTAGCATTGCTCACCCTCACTAGCATTACCACCCTCACTAGCATTGCTCACCCTCACTAGCATTGCTCACCTCACTAGCATTGCTCACCACTAGCATTGCTCACCTCACTAGCATTGCTCACCCTCACTAGCATTGCCCACCACTAGCTTGCTCACCCTCACTAGCATTGCTCACCACTAGCATTGCTCACCTCACTAGCATTGCTCACCCTCACTAGCATTGCTCACCCTCACTAGCATTGCTCACCCTCACTAGCATTGCTCACCCTCACTAGCATTGCTCACCCTCACTAGCATTGCCCACCCTCACTAGCATTGCCCACCCTCACTAGCATTGCCCACCCTCACTAGCATTGCCCACCCTCACTAGCATTGCTCATTTGAAGGTTTTACTTGCATATTATCATGATCATCATACTCTGATCATATTATGTGGTTAATTTGCTTACTTTAGTTGAATAGACTGAATGTAAGTGGCTCTGCATAAGAGCCGTCTCTAAATGTCTCCTCACCTATCATGGGCTGCAGGGCCTCCTCCATGCATCTGACCAGCTGCTGGTAGTTCTGAATGGCCAGATCGCTGAGGACCTGACGGTACTCTGACAGGTCAAAGCTTACACAAGCAGTGCTCATTCTGCCGCTGGGTGCTGTTCTTACAACGCCTACAGGACAGGAGACGCAAGTTAGAAACAGTGAGGTCAAACCGCAGCTACAGATAAGGTTGTAAAAAACAGTCAACACAAGGGGTTTGTGTGTCCCATCCTAATCTCAGAACCTAGCACTACTCTCTCTGTGTGTGTGTGTGTGTGTGTGTGTGTGTGTGTGTGTGTGTGTGTGTGTGTGTGTGTGTGTGTGTGTGTGTGTGTGTGTGTGTGTGTGTGTGTGTGTGTGTGTGTGTGTGTGTGTGTGTATATAGAAGATGGGCATCTCATTCCACAACTTGAAGGTGTCTCCATTTTGGAGACGGAGTAGTTAGGACGATATCAGGAGGTAGAGGGTGGGAGTTGGAGCCAACTCAGGAAGAAGCTGTACTTGCTAAGCAAACGGTGTGTGTGCTTGGTAACTGTGGATTAAGCAGTTGAAGATCAGTCGAGCAATAACTGTCATGAGATGATCCCTCTCCAGCCCTACCTCCTCCACTGTACTGCTTCAGGCAGTGTAGGAACTGGCAGGTGTTGGCCAGCCAGGAAAGACACGGTCTCAAAGTCATCTCTCGCCTGGTGGGGGGAAAACAACAACAACAAAAAGCAGATTGCAAAAGTAACTTCCGGGCGGACTTTACAATGGTCAACTGAACTTGACTTGGCATCCTCAGTATGGCATGTTCAGGCTCACATTTAATTAGAAGTTTTCTTGTCACATCGACTGATAGGTGCAGTGTAATGTGTTGTTTTACAGGGTCAGTCATAGCAGTACAGTGCCCCTGTTGGGTAATTAGGGTTAAGTGTTTGCCCAAGGGCACATGGACAGATTTTCACCTTGACGGCTCGGTATTCTAACCAGGGACCTTTTAGTTACTGGTCAAACGCGAAAACGCTAGGCTACCTGCCGCCCTCATAATCATCACACTGAAATAAATAAGCACAACAGCATAGGCCTATCAAAATCCACATTTACCTTGGACTCGCTTGATGCTAACGCTTTACCTCGATGACTACGGATGCTAACGCTTTACCCGATGACTTCGCTTGATGCTAACGCTTACCGATGACTTTGATGCTAACGCTGTACCTCGATGACTCCTTGTTGCTAACGCTGTACCTCGACTCCTTGTTGCTAACGCTGTGCACTCGACTCATGATTTGCTAACGCTGTACCTCGGGGACTCCTTTTGCTAACGCTGTACCTCGGGGACTCCCTTAGCAACGCTGTACCTCGGGATTCCCTTGTTGCTAACGCTTGCACCTCGTGGACTCCTTGTTGCTAACGCTTTACCCTGATGACTCCCTTGATGCTAACACTTTACCTCGATGATGCTAACACTTTACTCGATGCTAACACTTTACCTCGATGACTCCCTTTGATGACTCCTTGAACACTTTACCTCGATGACTCCCTTGATGCTAAC
>NW_027014541.1:323592-345930 GCF_036934945.1 Oncorhynchus masou masou | reverse complement strand
CCAGCTATGGTAGTTATATTTAGGTGTGTGGTATGACCCCTCTCTAACCCCTACCACCAGCTATGGTAGTTATATTTAGGTGTGTGGTATGACCCCTCTCTAACACCTACCACCAGCTATGGTAGTTATATTTAGGTGTGTAGTATGACCCCTCTCTAACACCTACCACCAGCTATGGTAGTTATATTTAGGTGTGTAGTATGACCCTCTCTAACCCTACCACCAGCTATGGTAGATATATTTAGGTGTGTGGTATGACCCCTCTCTAACACCTACCACCAGCTATGGTAGTTATATTTAGGTGTGTGGTATGACCTCTCTAACCACCTACCACCAGCTATGGTAGTTATATTTAGGTGTGTGGTATGTCCCCCTCTCTAACCCCTACCACCAGCTATGGTAGTTATATTTAGGTGTGTGGTATGTCCCCTCTCTAACACCTACCACCAGCTATGGTAGTTATATTTAGGTGTTTAGTATGACCCCTCTCTAACCCCTACCACCAGCTATGGTAGATATATTTAGGTGTGTGGTATGACCCCTCTCTAACACCTACCACCAGCTATGGTAGTTATATTTAGGTGTGTGGTATGACCCCTCTCTAACCAGTATTATCCTACCACCAGCTATGGTAGTTATATTTAGGTGTTTGGTATGACCCCTCTCTAACCCCTACCACCAGCTATGGTAGTTATATTTAGGTGTGTGGTATGACCCCTCTCTAACACCTACCACCAGCTATGTAGTTATATTTAGTTATATTTAGGTAGGTGTGGTATGACCCTCTAACACCTACCACCAGCTAACCCCTACCACCAGCTATGGTAGTTATATTTAGGTGTGTGGTATGACCCCTCTCTAACACCTACCACCAGCTATGGTAGTTATATTTAGGTGTGTGGTATGACCCCTCTCTAACCACCTACCACCAGCTATGGTAGTTATATTTAGGTGTTTAGTATGACCCCTCTCTAACCCCTACCACCAGCTATGGTAGTTATATTTAGCTGTGCTAACCCCTACCACCAGCTATGGTATCTATATTTAGCTGTGCTAGTATGTTACCTCTATATTTAGCTGTGCTAACCACCTACCACTAAGTATGATATCTATATTTAGCTGTGCTAAGCCCTACCACCAGTATGGTATCTATATTTAGCTGTGCTAAGCCCTAACACCTACCACCAGTATGGTATCTATATTTAGCTGTGCTAAGCCCTACCACGAGTATGTTATCTATATTTAGCTGTGCTAAGCCCTACCACTAGTATGATATCTATATTTAGCTGTGCTAAGCCCTACCACCAGTATGGTATCTATATTTAGCTGTGCTAAGCCCTACCACCAGTATGTTATCTATATTTAGCTGTGCTAAGCCCTACCACCAGTATGGTATCTATATTTAGCTGTGCTAAGCCCTACCACCAGTATGGTATCTATATTTAGCTGTGCTAAGCCCTACCACCAGTATGGTATCTATATTTAGCTGTGCTAAGCCATACCACCAGTATGGTATCTATATTTAGCTGTGCTAAGCCCTACCACCAGTATGGTATCTATATTTAGCTGTGCTAAGCCCTACCACCAGTATGATATCTATATTTAGCTGTGCTAAGCCCTACCACCAGTATGGTATCTATATTTAGCTGTGCTAAGCCCTACCACCAGTATGGTATCTATATTTAGCTGTGCTAAGCCCTACCACCAGTATGGTATCTATATTTAGCTGTGCTAAGCCCTACCACCAGTATGGTATCTATATTTAGCTGTGCTAAGCCCGCTGGTAATTCCAGCTGTTAGTTGTCCTTTTCCCACTCCGTCGGTTGGAGACCGAAACAGACCTGTTTTCAAAGAGTCACTTTTCATACATGTTTTGAGGAATGGCTATTTTGATGCCAATTAATATCGAAAATAAACCTAACATACAGTGCCTTCGGTAAGTATTCAGTCCCCTTCGGTAAGTATTCAGAGCCCTTCGGTAAGTATTCAGAGCCCTTCGGTAAGTATTCAGACCCCTTCAGTAAGTATTCAGACCCCTTCGGTAAGTATTCAGACCCCTTTGGTAAGTATTCAGTCCCCTTTGGTAAGTATTCAGACCCCTTCAGTAAGTATTCAGACCCCTTCAGTAAGTATTCAGACCCCTTCAGTAAGTATTCAGAGCCCTTCAGTAAGTATTCAGACCCCTTCAGTAAGTACTCAGACCCCTTCAGTAAGTATTCAGACCCCTTCAGTAAGTATTCAGACCCCTTCGGTAAGTATTCAGACCCCTTCGGTAAGTATTCAGACCCCTTCGGTAAGTATTCAGACCCCTTCGGTAAGTATTCAGACCCCTTTGGTAAGTATTCAGACCCCTTCAGTAAGTATTCAGACCCCTTCGGTAAGTATTCAGACCCCTTCGGTAAGTATTCAGACCCCTTCGGTAAGTATTCAGACCCCTTCAGTAAGTATTCAGACCCCTTCAGTAAGTATTCAGACCCCTTCTTCTCTGCAGAGCCTCTCAAGCTCTGTCGGGTTGGATGGGGAGCGTCACTGCACAGCTATTTTCAGGTCTCTCCAGAGATGTTCGACCGGGTTCAAGTCTGGGCCACTCAAGGACATTCAGAGACTTGCCCCGAAGCCACTGCTACGTTGTCTTGGCCGTGTGCTTAGGGTCGTTGTCCTGTCTGAGGTCCCGAGAGCTCTGGAGCAGGTTTTCATCAAGGATCTCTCTGTACTTTGCTCCGTTCATCTTTGCCTCGATCCTGACTAGTCTCCTAGTCCCTGCCACTGAAAAACATCCAAACAGCATGATGCTGCCACCACCATGCTTCACCGCAGGGATGGTGCCAGGTTTCCTCCAGACGTGACGCTTGGCATTCAGGCCAATATTGGTTTCATCAGACCAGACAATCTTGTTTCTCATGGTCTGAGAGTCTTTAGGTGCCTTTTGGCAAACACCAAGCGGGCTGTCATGTTCCTTTTACTGAGGAGTAGCTTCCGTCTGGCTATTCTACCATAAAGACCTGATTTCTGGAGTGCTGCAGAGATGGCTGTCCTTCTGGAAAGTTCTCACATCTCCACAGAGGAACTCTGGAGCTCTGTCAGAGTAACCATCGGGTTCTTGGTCACCTCCCTGACCAAGCCCATTCTCCCCTGATTGCTCAGTTTGGCCGGGCAGCCAGCTCTAGGAAGAGTCTTGGTGGATGCAAACTTCTTCCATTTAAGAATGATGGAGGCCACTGTTGGGGACCTTCAATGCTTCAGAAATGTTTTGGTACCCTTCCCCAGATCTGTGACTCGACACAATCCTGTCTCGGAGCTCTACGGCAATTCCTTCAAACTTATGGCTTGTGTTTTTGCGCTGACATGCACTGTCAACTGTGGGACCTTATATAGACAGGTGTGTGCCTTTCCAAAACATGTCCAATCAATTGATTTACACACAGATGGACTACAATCAAGTTGTAGAAACATCTCAAAGATGATCAATGGAAGCAGGATGCACAGGAGCTCAATTTCAAGTCTCATTGCAAAGGGTCTGAATACTTGTGTAAATAAGGTATTTCTCTTCTTTTTTTAGCCAGTTTTCTCTTTGTCATTATGGGGTGTTGTGTTGATGCTGATTATTATTATTTTAATCCATTTTAGAATCAGACTGTAATGTAACAACATTTGGGAAAAATCAAGGGGTCTGAATACTTTCCGAATTTCACCGTATTTAAAAGTTAGAGTTAGTTTTCTCATGCTGCCCCCTAGTTTCAACGTTTTATCCCCCCTTGCAGGCCTTACGAGGAACTGACCAACTGCACCTATTCTGTGGCACTGAAGATGCACTGCTTCTGGCCCAACCAGCAGATAGACGAACTCTTCATACGCCTCCACCGGGACTACTTTCACGACTGTGCTCTGACCGGCAGGCTGCTTCGGGACCCTCCTATACGTATCTTGGGGCCTTTCATTGGAGTGCCTGTGCTGGTCACTCTGCTCGTGACCGCCCTAGTGGTGTGGAGCGGTAAATGCTGCCAGGGAATCGTGTAACTGTCTCATCCTGGGTGAAGGTGCCCCTGGGTACGGAATACAGAACTAGGATCAGTTTGCCCTGCCAAAATTCTAAACTGAATCATTAGCGGAGGAAACGCAAAACTGACCCAAGGCCAGCTTCTAGGGATCAACCTGACCTCTTGGAGAACGAACTCCAGCTTATCTGATAGGGGAGCCATGATGGAGGGGACACTGAACTGGGGCAAACGACGAGCAGAGATACCCAACAGCATACTAAGACTGTAATCTTTCTGTGATGTTGGTTGTTTGATGGACACTGGCGGTATGAGTGAAGGACCTCTCAGAAGCCTACTACTGAAACAAAGCAAAGTCTATTTAAGATTGTACTGTGGCTCATCGATCACCCTAGAAATTCCAATTGAAAACACGCATTGTATTGTTGTAAACCACAAAGTGGCCAACCAAGAGAGGGCTAATGTTGTGTAGGGCACGGAGGACAGATAGTAAATACCTCGTATGTCCAAATCAATGCAACAACATCTGTAATGTAGCTTCGGGCACCAGCCAAGTCTTTACATGAACTATTATTTACATGAACGATATTCTACCGCTTCACAATGGATTACAGAGCCATTACCACTGCATGTACCTATAGATACATGTGTCTGATTATTCATTCATTATTATCTATTCATGTGCATTCTAAACAGAGAAATAAACAACTACAAATACTAATAGGATAAATGTGAAATAAGAAATCGTTTTTGATATCCATTTATTTTGATATCAATATGATATTTGTTTGATATCCAAACATGAATGAGAACAGAATTGAACTCCGACCTGAGGAGTGTAGAGATGCACCTTCAGCCCACAGCCAGAACCAATATCTATCTTCCCAGCACTGAGTGTCATACTACCATCCACCTACTACCATATCTATCAGATTCAGGAGTCAGAGTGCTCCAACATCCCAATACACACACACCGGTGTAGAGAGGTACCAAAAATACATTACAATATGAACCATTCAAAAACAACCGGCTATTCTCATACTGTGGTGGGCAGAAGAAGAAGGCACACACACACACACGCGCACACGCACGACACACACACACGCGCACACGCACGACACACACACGCACGCACGACACACACACACATACACACATTTTTCTCGTTTTATGAAAAGGCAGTCAGCACACCACACAATGAGTCAGCACACCAGAGGGCCCTGGGTCTCCCTGAAGGAGAATGGAAGAAACTAAAAGATTAAAAGCCACTTTGACTGACAGCTCGCCTTAGCACAAGTGGCAGAATATAGTCCCAAAGCCAGCTCGCCATAGCAACGGGGTTATTCATCTCAATGTGACTGCAGTAAAAAGGCCTCACTCCCCCCTATCTGAGATATCTACTGCAGCCCTCATCCTCCGCATACAACACCCGTTCTGCCAGTCACATTCTGTTAAAGGTCCCCAAAGCACACACATCCCTGGGTCGCTCCTCTTTTCAATTCGCTGCAGCTAGCGACTGGAACGAGCTGCAACAAACACTCAAACTGGACAGTTTTATCTCCATCTCTTCATTCAAAGACTCGATCATGGACACTCTTACTGACAGTTGTGGCTGCTTTGTGTGATGTATTGTTGTCTCTATCTTCCTGCCCTCTGTGCTGTTGTCTGTGCCCAATAATGTTTGTACCATGTTTTGTGCTGCTACCATATTGTTTTGCTACCATGTTTTGTTGATACCATGTTGTTCTGCTACCATGTTGTGCTGCTACCATGTTGTGCTGCTACCATGTTGTGCTGCTACCATGTTTTGTTGATACCATGTTGTGCTGCTACCATGTTGTGCTGCTACCATGTTGTGCTGCTACCATGTTGTTTTTCTACCATGTTGTGCTGTGTGTGTGTGTGTGTGTGTGTGTGTGTGTGTGTGTGTGTGTGTGTGTGTGTGTGTGTGTGTGTGTGTGTGTGTGCGTGCGTGCGTGCGCGTGCGCGTGCGTGCGTGCGTGCGTGTGTGTGCGTGTGTAAAACAGGCCAGATGGACTTGATAAGTGAAACCTCACAGTAACATCTTACCTACAGTGGTATAGCCTTAAGGAATGTACAGAGATGAAGCTTGAATGAGTATACAGCCTAAAATAGCCTTATAACACCTTACAAACACTGTCACCTATTGAGCCAAATCTAATAGAGCGGTAAGTGATTGTAATTAGTTATATAGGAATGCAATCAGAAAACATTAGCCAGTGAGTTCGCAATGTTTGATTGAATCATTAGGAATGTAATGGATGTGTGATGACCACCTCTGGAGTGCACATGCATTGGTCCTTATCCGTATCGTCATGGTGACTGACCGACCTTGTTGTTATGCATTTGGGGATCAGCGTTCTATGTATTAGCTGTCATGAGTAAGATTATTACTTCTGAGATTGGTATGGAAAGCAGACCATGGTGACTTAGGGAGAGAGGAAGAAAGTGAATGCCATGTAAAGTGATAGTGAAAACATCCCGAGACCTGACCCCAGTGAATCAGGAGAACCACTCGCAAGTAGCTGATTCATAGCTATTTATAAGTCCTCTCCTCTTCCACACTAAGCCACCCACCGTCTCAAACCCACACCATCCCCCAGAAACCCTCTGGCTCCCTATTTCCCCTGTCTCTGCTGGCCTGCTGTCAGCTTGACTATATGATCATTAAGGGGGTCCCAGACACTAGTCCCAGACACTGGTCCCAGACACTAGTCCCAGACACTAGTCCCAGACACTGGTCCCAGACACTAGTCCCAGACACTGGTCCCAGACACTGGTCCCAGACACTAGTCCCAGACACTAGTCCCAGACACTAGTCCCAGACACTGGTCCCAGACACTGGTCCCAGACACTAGTCCCAGACACTAGTCCCAGACACTAGTCCCAGACACTGGTCCCAGACACTGGTCCCAGACACTGGTCCCAGACACTAGTCCCAGACACTGGTCCCAGACACTGGTCCCAGACACTGGTCCCAGACACTAGTCCCTGACACTAGTCCCAGACACTAGTCCCAGACACTAGTCCCAGACACTAGTCCCAGACACTGGTCCCAGACACTGCTCCCAGACACTAGTCCCAGACACTGGTCCCAGACACTAGTCCCAGACACTAGTCCCAGACACTAGTCCCAGACACTGGTCCCAGACACTGGTCCCAGACACTAGTCCCAGACACTAGTCCCAGACACTGGTCCCAGACACTGGTCCCAGACACTAGTCCCAGACACTGGTCCCAGACACTGGTCCCAGACACTAGTCCCAGACACTAGTCCCAGACACTGGTCCCAGACACTAGTCCCAGACACTGGTCCCAGACACTAGTCCCAGACACTAGTCCCAGACACTAGTCCCAGACACTGGTCCCAGACACTAGTCCCAGACACTAGTCCCAGACACTAGTCCCAGACACTGGTCCCAGACACTAGTCCCAGGTCCCAGACATAGTCCCAGACACTGGTCCCAGACACTGGTCTGACATGGTCCCAGACACTGTCCCAGACACTGGTCCCAGACAAGTCCCAGACACTAGTCCCAGACACTGGTCCCAGACAGTCCCAGACACTGGTCCCAGACACTAGTCCCAGACACTGGTCCCAGACACTAGTCCCTGACACTGGTCCCAGACACTAGTCCCAGACACTAGTCCCAGACACTAGTCCCAGACACTGGTCCCAGGTCCCAGACACTAGTCCCAGACACTAGTCCCAGACACTAGTCCCAGACACTGGTCCCAGACACTAGTCCCAGACACTAGTCCCAGACACTAGTCCCAGACACTGGTCCCAGACACTGGTCCCAGACACTAGTCCCAGACACTAGTCCCAGACACTAGTCCCAGACACTAGTCCCAGACAGCCACAGGCAGAGACTAATGGCCCGGTAATACTAAGTTAAAGTAACTCTAGTCCTTAGAGAGGAAGATGGTACGGTAGGCATCTGACATTACATCTGAAGAGGAGAAACAGAACTGAGATAAAGGACCTGGGGTGTATTCAATAGGAATGAGCAAACAGGCCCAAACTGGGAGGAAAAAACCCGAACTAAAAGTTTTTCTACGGTGTGCACTAATGAATACACCCCTGTAGTCTCAGGGAAGCTTGATGAACGCTTCCATTTTGAGGCCTGGAGTCAGAGTTTAGTGGGTCAGGTATACACAGGTGGCTATGAGTTTGCGCTATGCATTGGTGCTATGAGTTGGGTCTATGTTGTGGCTATGAGTTGGGGCTATGAGTTGGGACCATAAGGTGGGACTATAATGTTGGACTTTGAGTTGGGACCATAAGGTGAGTTGGGACTATAAATTGGGACTATAATGTTGGACTATGAGTTGGGACTATAAGGTGGGACTATAAAGTTGGACTTTGAGTTGTGGCTATGAGTTGGGGCTATGAGTTGGTGCTATGAGTTGGGTCTATGTTGTGGCTATGAGTTGGGGCTATGAGTTGGGTCTATGTTGTGGCTATGAGTTGGGGCTATGAGTTGGGGCTATAAGGTGGGACTATAAAGTTAGACTTTGAGTTGGGACCATAAGGTGGGACTATAATGTTGGACTATGAGTTGGGACTTTAAGGTGGGACTATAAAGTTGTACTTTGAGTTGGGACCATAAGGTGGGACTATAATGTTGGACTTTGAGTTGGGACCATAAGGTGGGACTATAATGTTGGACTTTGAGTTGGGACCATAAGTTGGGACTATAGAGTTGGACTTTGAGTTGGGTCTATGTTGTGGCTATGAGTTGGGACTATAGAGTTGGACTTTGAGTTGGGACTATAAATTGGGACTATAATGTTGGACTATGAGTTGGGACTATAAGGTGGGACTATAAAGTTGGACTTTGAGTTGTGGCTATGAGTTGGGGCTATGAGTTGGTGCTATGAGTTGGGTCTATGTTGTGGCTATGAGTTGGGGCTATGAGTTGGGGCTATAAGTTGGGACTATAGAGTTGGACTTTGAGTTGGGACCATAAGTTGGGACTATAATGTTGGACTATGAGTTGGGACCATAAGGTGGGACTATAATGTTGGACTATGAGTTGGGACTATGAGGTGGGACTATAGAGTTGGACTTTGAGTTGTGGCTATGAATTCGGGCCATGAGATGGGGCTATGAGGTGAGGTAGGGAAAGTATTACTTTATTCTACCACTAGGGGCACCATATGGTATTTCAGATGGGGAGACCTCACTACTGTCAGAGACTGACTCCTGCCAGGCAGGATCTCAGTCCTACTCCTCTGAAAACACATGCACACACACACACCAGCCTCAACACTCAGAGGGACACAGAGGGAGCATGTGTGAGCGCATACGCAAGAGGCTGGAGACATCAGACTGTGTGTTCAGAACGCAAACCACTGTAATTACCAGTTACAGTTAATTCTACAGTAAACCAGAGAAGACTATTGTATTTTAAGAAGCTGTCTCTTTATTAAACAAGAAATGGTTGAGCTCATCGGGTATCCAGACTATTCTGAGACATCGTAAACATCTTCTTTAGGTGGTATAGGAGTTCATGTGGGTTCACTTTTCATTTTGACTTTGATGGACTAATGATTTAAGTTGTATGTAACATGTGGTCTTATTTGTTGTAATGTGTAACCCCTCTTTTAGTTATGTCATTTTGCCATTAGATGCAACAGAAAACATCAAGGGAAGAGACGGGTCTGTGGGGTTTGCTGCTCCTTTGCCCCAGACCAGGCTGCAGCAGGCTTGCAGGCCAGCCAGTAGAAATACTTCACCACCACTGTGATCTCTGTGTCTGGATTCGACTCCCCCATCTCAGACAGCAACCTCGGCCAGAAGAGGAGGAGTGGAACAGAGTGAGCGACAGTCAAAGAAGATGGTCATCAGCTCACTGAAATTTTCTTAGAGATGAGAAATTCAACTAATTTCAAACCAACCTGCACTGCACTATTTACAGAATTGTGTTCAAATGTTTATATATATAAACCTATATGCAGATAAGTCTCCCCTCATAGATAGTTGCTTCCAGCGTTCATAATTGTAATAGAAGTGTGCAGACAGTAGTTTGCAAAAATAAACATGGTGTAAACATTGCTAAAGGCACATTCCATTTAATACCAGCCTGCAAATCATTTTGAGCACCTGTGTGCTGAAGCTCACCTGTTCCTGAAGTCCTGGGAGAACCTGTGGGCTTCCACTGGATCCTGCTTCAGCAACGCCCGATAGCTAGAGAAGGTCTCCACCATGCCGATGTAGCCACTCAGAGGCATCGGTCTCCTCATCCGCAGACACTCATGCCTGGAAAGAGCAACACAAAAACACTGAACAAAATCAGAATACTATATTATGCTAAGCTAGGCCAGGCTATTCTATGCTAGGCTAAGCTATGCTATTCTATGATACTCTAGACCAGGCTATGGTATGGTATGCTAGTATACTAATATTCAGGGCAATCGTAAAGTTTTCCGACCCCTTGACCCCTCCACATTTTATTAAATTACAACCTTACTCTAAAATATATATTTTTTTAATATTCAGACCCTTTAGTCAGAACTTTGTTGAAGCACCTTTGGAAGCGATTGAGTCTTCTTGTGTATGACGCTACAAGCTTGGCACACCTGTATTTGGGGAGTTTCTCCCATTCTTCTCTGCAGATCTTCTCAAGCTCTGTCAGGTTGGATGGTGAGCGTTGCTGCACAGCTATTTTCAGGTCTCTCCAGAACTGTATGATTGGGTTCAGGTCCGTGCTCTGGCTGGGCCGCTCAAGGATATTCAGAGACTTGTCCTGAAGCCACTCCAGCGTTGTCTTGACTGTTTGCTTAGAGTCTTTGTCCTGTTGGAAGGTGAACCTTCGCCCAAGTCTGAGGTCTGGAGGAGCAGGTTTTTTCTGTTCATCTTTCGCTCGATCCTGACTAGTCTCCTAGTCCCTGCCACTGAAAAACATCCAAACAGCATGATACTGCCACCACCATGCTTCACCGTAGGGATGGTGCCAGGTTTCCTCTCGACGTGATGCTTGGCATTCAGGCCAAAGAGTTTAATCTTGGTTTCATCAGACCAAAGAGTCTTGTTTCTCACTATTTGAGAGTTTTAGGTGCCTTTTGGCAAATGCCAAGTGGGCTGTCATATTATTTTATTTCTTTATTTAACCTTTATTTAACTAGGCAAGTCAGTTAAGAGCAAATTCTTATTTACAATAACAGCCTACCCCGGCCAAACCTGGACAACGCTGGGCCAATTCTGAGCCGCCCTATGGGACTCCCAATCACAGCCGGATGTGATACAGCCTGGATTCAAACCAGGGACTGTAGTGATGCCTCTTGCACTGAGATGCAGTGCCTTAGACTGCTGCGACACACGGGAGCCCCATGGGCCTTTTAATGAGGAGTGGCTTCCATCTGGCCACCCTACCATAAAGGCTTGATTGTTATAGTTCTGCAGAGATGGTTGCCCTTCTGGAAGGTTCTCCCATCTCCACAGAAGGAACTCTAGAGCTCTGTCAGAGTGACCATCGGGTTCTTGGTCATCTCCCTGACCAAGACACTTCTCCCCCGATTGCTCAGTTTGGCCGGGCGGTCAGCTCTATGAAGAGTGGATGGTTCCAAACTTATTCCATTTAAGAATGATGGGGGGCACTGTGTTCTTGGCGACCTTCAATGCTGCAGACATTTTTTGGTACACTTCCCCAGATCTGTGCCTTGACACAATCCTGTCTCGGAACTCTACGGACAATTCCTTCACCCTCATGGCTTGGTTTTTGCTCTGACGTGCACTGTCAACTATCGGACCTTATATAGACAGGTGTGTGCCTTTCCTGAGCATGTTAAAATAAAAATACCACAGGTGGATTCCAGTCAAGTTGTAGAAACATCTCAAGGATGATCAATTAAACAGGATGCACCTGAGCTCAATATCATAGCAAATGGTGTGAATACTTATGTCAAGATTTGCTAAAATGTCTAAAAGCTTGTCTTCGCTTCGTCATTGTGGGGTATTGTGTGTAGATTGCTGAGGAATTTTCATTTATTCAAACCATTTTAGAATAAGGCTGCAACATAACAAAATGTGGAACAAGTCAAGGGGTCTGAATACTTAGACACAGAGCCAGCAAGATATACAGTAGACACAGAGCCAGATATACAGTAGACACAGAGCCAGATATACAGTAGACACAGAGCCAGATATACAGTAGACACAGAGCCAGCAAGATATACAGCAGACACAGAGCAAGATATACAGTAGACACAGAGCCAGCAACATATACAGTAGACACAGAGCCAGAAACATATACAGTAGACACAGAGCCAGATATACAGTAGACACAGAGCCAGATATACAGTAGACACAGAGCCAGCAAGATATACAGCAGACACAGAGCAAGATATACAGTAGACACAGAACCAGCAACATATACAGTAGACACAGAGCCAGATATACAGTAGACACAGAGCCAGCAACATATACAGTAGACACAGAGCCAGCAACATATACAGTAGACACAGAGCCAGAAACATATACAGTAGACACAGAGCCAGCAACATATTCAGCAGACACAGAGCAAGATATACAGTAGACACAGAGCCAGATATACAGTAGACACAGAGCCAGATATACAGCAGACACAGAGCCAGCAACATATACAGCAGACACAGAGCAAGATATACAGTAGACACAGAGCCAGATATACAGTAGACACAGAGCCAGATATACAGTAGACACAGAGCCAGCAACATATACAGCAGACACAGAGCAGATATCTGTTTGTAGAGAGGGACCAGGTAGTACCTATGTGGACACAGAAAGAAACAGGTTCAGTAGACACAGGAGGGGGACATGAATAAGGTATTATTATTTTCCTGTTGACACAGAGAATTACTAGACCAGTTGTTTCCTTATACAGCAGACACAGAGTTTGCACATATCACAGCAGACACAGATCCAAGATGTACAGTTGAACAGAGCCAGATATACATTTAACCCTTACAGAGACACAGAGCCAGCAACATATCCAGCAGACACAGAGCAAGATATACAGTAGACACAGAGCCAGATATACAGCAGACACAGACCAGAAACATATACAGTAGACACAGAGCCAGCAACATTACAGCAGACATGTGAGATATGTCTCCAGCCAGATATTTAGACACAGAGCCAGATATCAGACACAGAGCCAGATATACAGTAGACACAGGTCAGATATCTAGACCAGATGACAGATATACAGTAGACACAGAGCCAGATATACAGTAGACACAGAGCCAGATATACAGTAGACACAGGTCCATGACACAGAGACAACTGATCAGTAGACACAGAACCAGATATACTAGACACAGAGCCAGATATCAGTGACACCTGCCAGATATACAGTAGACACAGAGTGGAACCAGTAGCAGTCTGGATCATGGCCGTCACCAAGTCTGCCCGCCTTTGTCAGGGTACGGACTCCTCGGCAGGACACTGCATCTGTTTGGGGTTATGGGAGATGTGGGACAAATGCAGCAGGTTCTTGTAGAACTGGAGGGGTTACATGAATTTGTATTATTTTCCTGTTGACATTTGGACCTGAATTACGTTTCCCAGTTTCCTTAATTATGTTACTAGTTCAAACTGAAGGCCAGATGTTTGAACTGGGGTATTTATCAAAACACAGGATAATTACATTAAACTGGTTGAATAAATGAATGAATACTTTATTGTCCAGTTGGACAGTTGATTGTCTGTGAACAGTCTCCAACCTTTTTTACAGACTTATAACACATCACAACACTTCTGTGGTTAAAGTTATCTGACCTGATGACAGATGTCAGTCAGAGTGTGGGAGTGTTGTCCAAAGCAAGGTCCATGTCCAGGGTATCCTGATCAGTGCCAGACACCCTCTTCTTACCTGTACTGATATTTGGAGGCACTGCGGTGGAACCAGTGCCACCTCCAGCTGGGCGGGGCTGATGTCTGTCCCGATCACCTGGGTACACTGCCTGTGGGGTTATGGGGTGGAACAGCCTACGTCGGGTCAATGTGCCGTCTGAAGGACAGTGTCTGCATGCTGTTATAAAGGGTTACACATTTTGGATGTTTCACTGGTGACATTTGGACCTCACGTGTCCCAGTTAATTATGTTACTAGTTCAAACTGCAGGGATGTTTCAATGGGGTATGGTATCAAAACACAGGATAATTATATCGAAATATGAATAAATGAATGAATACTTTATTGTCCAATAGACACTGTTGTCTGCCAACAGTACCAACCTTCCTGACAGACATATAACACATCACAACACTTCACTTATAAAGTATGACCTTGGACGAGACCTTGATCCTTGCTAGGACAACAAAGCAATTCCCGTTATATCAGCGTGCCCCTCCCTTTCTCACCTGTACAAGATATTTGGGGCACTGTTATATCAGCGTTATATCAGAGCCACCTCCAGCTGGGCGGGGCTGATGTCTGTTATATCAGCGTTAAGTGATCAGGTTATATAGGAGTGTATCAGTGTTATATCAGCGTTATATCAGCATTATATCAGCCTACGTCAGCATATCAGGTCAGCGTTAACGTTATATCCTTATCTGAAGTGTTATAACATCGGTTATAGTCAGCGGTATATCAGCGTTATATCAGCGGTATATCAGTGTTATATTAGCGTTATATCAGCGTTATATCACCGTTATATCAGCGTTATATCAGCGTTATATCACCGTTATATCACCGTTATATCACCGTTATATCAACGTTATACAGTTTGTGAAAAAAAAACAAATTACGCTATTAAATCCAGATAGGCACAATTATCCAAAAATCCTTCGAACAGGGCAAGGGTCTAGGGGCAAACTACATTCCCTGCACGCACGCACGCACGGATACACACACACACACACACACACACACACACACACACACACACACACACACACACACACACACACACACACACACACACACACACACACACACACACTCACACTCACACTCACAGGCCCCTACCATATTCTCCAGAAATGCCAGTATCTCTGCGATCAGTTCCTGTGGGGGGGACACCCTGTACCTCAGGTAGGAGGCTGCGTGCTCTTTGCCCTCAAAGCGACGGTGAGCCATGTTGCCGTGCTGTTGCCATGCTGAGTCAGAATGAGAGAGAGAGTTCTGAGAACACTGACAACCTCTGGGACACTAACATCAGACACAGAGGTTGTTAATTAACCACCAGGGCTTCGTCCCAAATGATCTCTCCTTCCTCCCAAAGTGTGCACTTGTTCACTTCCCTTTGATAATTTCAAAGGAAATATAACTGGTATAAGAAATAGTGTGGAAAACCCCTCAAGCCCATGTCTCCACCAATACAATGTGTTTAGATCTGTGGTAGTGAACGAGTGCAGGGAACGAGTGTACACTTCAGGAGAAAGGAGATATTATTGGGATGCACTCCCCGAGGAAACCACACTATTTTGCTGCACTTCCTTCGGAGGACAGAAGAGGTCAGTATTAGACAGAGTATGTCCTGTAGGAGCTGGAGCTGGGACTGGGGACAGAGACAGAGAGAGACAGAGAGAGAGAGACAGAGAGCAGGGACAGAGACAGAGAGAGACAGAGAGCAGGGACAGAGACAGAGAGAGACAGAGAGAGACAGAGAGCAGGGACAGAGAGAGAGAGAGAGAGAGAGCAGGGATAGAGACAGAGACAGAGAGAGAGCAGGGATAGAGACAGAGACAGAGAGAGACAGAGAGAGAGAGAGAGACAGAGAGCAGGGACAGAGACAGAGAGAGAGCAGGGACAGAGACAGAGAGAGACAGAGAGAGAGAGAGACAGAGAGAGACAGAGAGAGAGAGAGACAGAGAGCAGGGACAGAGACAGAGAGAGACAGAGAGCAGGGAAAGAGACAGAGAGAGACAGAGAGCAGGGATAGAGACAGAGAGAGACAGAGAGCAGGGATAGAGACAGAGAGAGAGAGAGAGAGCAGGGACAGAGAGCAGAGACAGAGAGCAGGGATATAGACAGAGAGCAGGGATAGAGACAGAGAGCAGGGATAGAGACAGAGACAGAGACAGAGAGCAGGGACAGAGACAGAGAGCAGGGATATAGACAGAGAGCAGGGATAGAGACAGAGACAGAGACAGAGACAGAGGGCAGGGACAGAGACAGAGAGCAGGAATAGAGAGCAGAGACAGAGAGCAGGGATAGAGAGCAGAGACAGAGAGCAGAGACAGAGAGCATGGATAGAGAGCAGAGACAGAGAGCAGGGATAGAGAGCAGAGATAGAGAGCAGGGATAGAGAGCAGAGACAGAGAGCAGGGATAGAGAGCAGAGACAGAGAGCAGGGATAGAGAGCAGAGATAGAGAGCAGAGACAGAGACAGAGAGCAGAGACAGAGAGCAGAGACAGAGAGCAGGGATAGCAGGGAGAGCAGAGACAGAGAGCAGGGATAGAGAGCAGAGACAGAGAGCAGGGATAGAGAGCAGAGATAGAGAGCAGAGACAGAGACAGAGAGCAGAGACAGAGAGCAGAGACAGAGAGCAGGGATAGAGAGCAGAGACAGAGACAGGGAGCAGGGATAGAGACAGAGACAGAGAGCAGAGACAGAGAGCAGGGATAGAGAGCAGAGATAGAGAGCAGAGACAGAGACAGAGAGCAGGGATAGACAGAGAGAGACAGAGAGCAGGGATAGAGACAGAGAGAGACAGAGAGCAGGGATAGAGACAGAGAGAGAGAGAGAGAGCAGGGACAGAGAGCAGAGACAGAGAGCAGGGATATAGACAGAGAGCAGGGATAGAGACAGAGACAGAGAGCAGGGATAGAGACAGAGACAGAGAGCAGGGACAGAGACAGAGAGCAGGGATATAGACAGAGAGCAGGGATAGAGACAGAGACAGAGAGCAGGGACAGAGACAGAGAGCAGGGATAGAGACAGAGACAGAGAGCAGAGACAGAGACAGAGACAGAGGGCAGGGACAGAGACAGAGAGCAGGGATAGAGAGCAGAGACAGAGAGCAGGGATAGAGAGCAGAGACAGAGAGCAGAGACAGAGAGCATGGATAGAGAGCAGAGACAGAGAGCAGGGATAGAGAGCAGAGATAGAGAGCAGAGACAGAGAGCAGAGACAGAGAGCAGGGATAGAGAGCAGAGACAGAGAGCAGGGATAGAGAGCAGAGATAGAGAGCAGAGACAGAGACAGAGAGCAGAGACAGAGAGCAGAGACAGAGAGCAGGGATAGAGAGCAGAGACAGAGAGCAGGGATAGAGAGCAGAGACAGAGAGCAGGGATAGAGAGCAGAGATAGAGAGCAGAGACAGAGACAGAGAGCAGAGACAGAGAGCAGAGACAGAGAGCAGGGATAGAGAGCAGAGACAGAGACAGGGAGCAGGGATAGAGACAGAGACAGAGAGCAGAGACAGAGAGCAGGGATAGAGAGCAGAGATAGAGAGCAGAGACAGAGACAGAGAGCAGGGATAGACAGAGAGAGACAGAGAGCAGGGATAGAGACAGAGAGAGACAGAGAGCAGGGATAGAGACAGAGAGAGAGAGAGAGAGCAGGGACAGAGAGCAGAGACAGAGAGCAGGGATATAGACAGAGAGCAGGGATAGAGACAGAGACAGAGAGCAGGGATAGAGACAGAGACAGAGAGCAGGGACAGAGACAGAGAGCAGGGATATAGACAGAGAGCAGGGATAGAGACAGAGACAGAGAGCAGGGACAGAGACAGAGAGCAGGGATAGAGACAGAGACAGAGAGCAGAGACAGAGACAGAGACAGAGGGCAGGGACAGAGACAGAGAGCAGGGATAGAGAGCAGAGACAGAGAGCAGGGATAGAGAGCAGAGACAGAGAGCAGAGACAGAGAGCATGGATAGAGAGCAGAGACAGAGAGCAGGGATAGAGAGCAGAGATAGAGAGCAGAGACAGAGAGCAGAGACAGAGAGCAGGGATAGAGAGCAGAGACAGAGAGCAGGGATAGAGAGCAGAGATAGAGAGCAGAGACAGAGACAGAGAGCAGAGACAGAGAGCAGAGACAGAGAGCAGGGATAGAGAGCAGAGACAGAGACAGAGAGCAGGGATAGAGACAGAGACAGAGCCAGAGAGCAGAGACAGAGAGCAGGGATAGAGAGCAGAGACAGAGACAGAGAGCAGGGATAGAGACAGAGACAGAGAGCAGAGACAGAGAGCAGGGATAGAGAGCAGAGACAGAGAGCAGGGATAGAGAGCAGAGATAGAGAGCAGAGACAGAGACAGAGAGCAGGGATAGAGAGCAGAGACAGAGAGCAGGGATAGAGAGCAGAGATAGAGACAGAGAGCAGGGATAGAGACAGAGACAGAGAGCAGAGACAGAGAGCAGGGATAGAGAGCAGAGATAGAGAGCAGAGACAGAGACAGAGAGCAGGGATAGACAGAGAGAGACAGAGAGCAGGGATAGAGACAGAGAGAGACAGAGAGCAGGGATAGAGACAGAGAGAGAGAGCAGGGACAGAGAGCAGAGACAGAGAGCAGGGATAGAGAGCAGAGACAGAGAGCAGGGATAGAGAGCAGAGATAGAGAGCAGAGACAGAGACAGAGAGCAGAGACAGAGAGCAGAGACAGAGAGCAGGGATAGAGAGCAGAGACAGAGACAGGGAGCAGGGATAGAGACAGAGACAGAGACAGAGAGCAGAGACAGAGAGAAGGGATAGAGAGCAGAGATAGAGAGCAGAGACAGAGACAGAGAGCAGGGATAGACAGAGAGAGACAGAGAGCAGGGATAGAGACAGAGAGAGAGAGAGAGAGCAGGGACAGAGAGCAGAGACAGAGAGCAAGGATATAGACAGAGAGCAGGGATAGAGACAGAGACAGAGAGCAGGGATAGAGACAGAGACAGAGAGCAGGGACAGAGACAGAGAGCAGGGATATAGACAGAGAGCAGGGATAGAGACAGAGACAGAGAGCAGGGACAGAGACAGAGAGCAGGGATAGAGACAGAGACAGAGAGCAGAGACAGAGACAGAGACAGAGGGCAGGGACAGAGACAGAGAGCAGGGATAGAGAGCAGAGACAGAGAGCAGGGATAGAGAGCAGAGACAGAGAGCAGAGACAGAGAGCATGGATAGAGAGCAGAGACAGAGAGCAGGGATAGAGAGCAGAGATAGAGAGCAGAGACAGAGAGCAGAGACAGAGAGCAGAGACAGAGACAGAGAGCAGGGATAGAGACAGAGACAGAGACAGAGACAGAGAGCAGAGACAGAGAGCAGGGATAGAGAGCAGAGACAGAGAGCAGGGATAGAGAGCAGAGATAGAGAGCAGAGACAGAGACAGAGAGCAGAGACAGAGAGCAGGGATAGAGAGCAGAGACAGAGACAGAGAGCAGGGATAGAGACAGAGACAGAGACAGAGAGCAGAGACAGAGAGCAGGGATAGAGAGCAGAGACAGAGAGCAGGGATAGAGAGCAGAGATAGAGAGCAGAGACAGAGACAGAGAGCAGGGATAGAGAGCAGAGACAGAGAGCAGAGACAGAGAGCAGGGATAGAGAGCAGAGACAGAGAGCAGGGATAGAGAGCAGAGACAGAGAGCAGAGACAGAGAGCAGGGATAGAGAGCAGAGACAGAGAGCAGGGATAGAGAGCAGGGACAGACACAGAGAGCAGGGATACAGACAGAGAGCAGGGATAGAGAGCAGAGAGCAGAGACAGAGAGCAGGGATAGAGACATATGGGTACATATGAGAACAACAGCCTTCACACATTGAATCCAGTCATATTCTGTTCCAAATCCATCAAATCAAATCAAATCAAATGTTATTTGTCACATACACATGGTTAGCAGATGTTAATGCGAGTGTAGCGAAATGCTTGTGCTTCTAGTTCCGACAATGCAGTAATAATCAACAAGTAATCTAACTAACAATTCCAAAACTACTGTCTTATACACAAGTGTAAGGGGATAAAGAATATATACATAAAGATATGTGAATGAGTGATGGTACAGAGCAGCAGAGGCAAGATACAGTAGATGGTATCGAGTACAGTATATACATACCAATTGTATTGGTCACATACACAAGTTTAGCAGATGTTAATGCGAGTGTAGCAAAATGCTTGTGCTTCTAGTTCCGACTCTGAAGCAATATCTAACATGTAATCTAACAATGCCACAACAACTACCTAATACACACAAATCTAAGTAAAGGAATGAAATAAGAAGATATACAGTACACATAAATATATGGATGAGCGGTGTCATGACGTTGGCCTCTTTGGTTATAGCAACCCCACCCCCATCCCACCCCTCACCTGACCCCCAATTGCCTCATTCAACTAGGCTGCTGTCGTCAGAGGTCATAAATTCCTGAGGGGATCTCCTCATGGACACATAGTAGAGAGAGAGAGAGAGTAAACTTTCATAGAGGACAAAGGAAATCCTTGCACGAACAAATTTCATGTTCCGGAGAAAGTATAAAAGATCGGTGAAGAATCCAGCTACGAACGGGTCCGTTTGTCAGAACTTGGGGAAGCTCATGGGAGACGATGTGGCCACATTACCATAACGCTGTTTATATAATAGCCTCAGATATGAGGTTTACATCTAATTGTTGTATAAGATGAATGAGTGAGTATGATACTGTTTGTATAATTGTGTAATATGATTTTGGACTATTTAATGAAGAAAAATACAATTCCCTTTTGATTTGAACTAAATCAGAGGACCACCCCTGAGCCAAGTTAGGGTCAGACATCCTGGACCGCCCCTGAGCCCAGTTAGGGTCAGACATCCTGGACCGCCCCTGAGCCCAGTTAAGGTCAGACATCCTGGACCGCCCCTGAGCAGTTAGGGTCAGACATCCTGGACCGCCCAGTTAGGGTCAGACATCCTGGACCGCCCCTGAGCCCAGTTAGGGTCAGACATCCTGGACCGCCCCTGAGCCCAGTTAGGGTCAGACCTCCTGGGACAGCCTTTTCTGCCATTCCAAATAAAAACCCCACTCGGGTTTTCGATCAGCAGACCGAGTTTACCTCAATTACGAGATGGCTAATGTTTTTCTCCATTAGGAGGACAAAGGTTGTAGAACATTGCTGAATCTTTTAACCATACCACGTGGTTAAACTCTCAGACTATCGATACCGACAGAATAAGAACAAGTCTTTGATATTGATTACCAGTCTGCAGCTAGGAATTCGGTATCATTGAACGCGAAGAACGACAACCGCGTAAACACCCATTCTATAACGAATGTCACTCTGAACTATCCCCTCTAACCACAACCGGGAGAGAGAGGGAGAGAGACGGACAATTGTACAAAAGACACAAACGTTTCACCAGCGATCAAGACGACACACTGAGCGTAAATATATGCTGTATATTGATTGCAATTTTTCCCGAATGAGTGAGCGTTCATGTGTAAAGGATTAGAATTTCAATTGTTATAATTATCACTTTGTGGTGACTTCTTAGTCGACCCCCACTTCCCCATTTGTCTAACAAGCTGCCATGCCGGTTTAGCCCATTAGGGCACATTCTCCTATCATTACATTTACCTTGTTTGATTGTTTGTTTATGCATTTCTGTGAATTACCTAGTTAGTAATAAATAAATTATTTAAGACAATTGATGTATGGATGACTCATAGTGAAGACTGGGTTCGTGCAGATAACCAGCAATTTACGACGTTTGGAATGAGACTAACGTGAGGTAAAGTAAATAATTAATTAATTAGAAGACTAATTGATCGGATAAAATATCTGAAAAGTTATTTTAGGAAATGATAACTTGGTAATCTGAATATTTTTCCTTTGTGCCCCGACTTCCTAGTTGATCCCGTAGTAACTAATTACAGAGAATCTTTGCTAAAAACTTTCAGTCTTCAGTTAATGATAGTAAAGACACGACAGCGGCATAGGCAAGATTAAATAGATGGTATAAAATACAGTATATACATATGAGATGAGTAATGCAGGACATGTAAACATTAAAGTGGCATTATTAAAGTGACCAGTGATACATTTATTAAAGTGGCCAATAATTTCAAGTCTGTATGTAGGCAGCAGCCTCTCTGTGTTAGTGATGGCTGTTTAACATTTTGATGGCCTTGAGATAGAATCTGTTGTTCAGTCTCTCGGTCCCAGCTTCCCAGCTTTGATGCACCTGTACTGACCTCGCCTTCTGGATGGTTGCGGGGTGAACAGGCAGTGGCTCGGGTGGTTGTTATCCTTGATGGTCTTTCCTATGACATAGGGTGCTGTAGGTTTCCTGGGGGGCAGGTAGTTTGCCCCCGGTGATGCGTTTTGCAGACCGCACTACCCTCTGGAGAGCCTTACAATTGTGGGCGGTGCAGTTACCGTACCAGGCGGTGATACAGCCCGACAGGATGCTCTCAATTGTGCATCTGTAAAAGTTT
>NW_027014541.1:251092-318592 GCF_036934945.1 Oncorhynchus masou masou | reverse complement strand
TTCAACAAAACATAATAGACTGTAGTCTATACCATTCACTTGGAATTAAAAAGCCACTAAATACCACTAAATATCATTAAATACCCCTAAATACCATTAAGTATCCCCAAATACCATTAAGTACCACTAAATACCAATAAGTACCACTAAATACCATTAAATACCGCTAAATACCATTAAGTACCACTAAACACCATTAAGTACCACTAAATACCATTAAGTACCACTAAACACCATTAAGTACCACTAAACACCATTAAGTACCACTAAACACCATTAAGTACCACTAAACACCATTAAGTACCACTAAATACCACTAAATAGAGTTTATCTTTTCACCCAGTGCTTTTAGACATTCCTTTCCCTCCTCCCCCATCCACCGCAGGTTGCCATGGCGATTGTCGGTAGTCACAGCAACGGTGAGGGCAGACTGTTCTGTGAGGCGAGATGAAGAGAGCTTCTCTGAGAGCTCCTGGTACAGGTAGTCTACCCCTCAACAGGCTTCACAGGGAGACATGGAGAGAGCCAACACAGACCCTGGGTAGGTATGTAGATACACAGTATCCTCTGTTGGAGCGAGAACAAGCCTCTTCTTCAAGGCTGTTAATAGTTTTACATGGACATGAGCTGAATGCACAAGACGGGGATATAATAGCCCTAGTACACCATTAACCACACACACACACACACACACACACACACACACACACACACACACACACACACACACACACACACACACACACACACACACACACACACACACACACACACACACACACACACACACACACACACACACACACACACACACACACACACACACACACACACACGTGCACACGCGCACACACGCACACAGAAATCTGAAACAATATGCTTTGTGGACTTCGGTTTTGTGATGAAACTAAGGTGTGGTTTAATGTATTCTGCCACTGTGTCCTCTTATTGTCTCGGCCTTTAGGCCTAAATATCACGTTGTCAAGACATATGAACTAACAGGTTATAGAGCAAACAACTCAATTATCACAACACACAGGTTGTAATATGGCTTTTTATCTGGCTTGGCTTCCCAGGTGATTCTACCCACACACCACTACTGGAATTGACACTTGACAGTAGGTATCAATTGGTAAAGTTGATGAGGGTGGCAGGTTAGCCTGGTCCCACCCAGATCTGTTTCTTGTAGCATGACAATGACAACAGGAGTTGGCTTTACAGCACAAACAGATCTAGGATCAGGCTAACAACAGGTCATTTGGGTGGAACGCATGATAAAATGGCCACTGATATGTCAGCATATATGATTCAGCTCAATGGATGTCCAGAGGAACAGGATCATGTGACCCACAGCATGGCCTCAATGGCCCCCCTCACTTCCTCTCTAACTCTTGGTGTGTAACGAAGAAAAAGGACACTAGGGTGTTAACATGGGTTACACACAACAACAAAGGGAACAGACACCAGGGTTACCATGGGTTACACACAACAACAGAGGGAACAGACACCAGGGTTAACATGGGTTACACACAACAACAGAGGGAACAGACACCAGGGTTAACATGGGTTAGACACAACAACAGAGGGAACAGACACCAGGGTTAACATGGGTTACACACAACAACAGAGGGAACAGACACCAGGGTTAACATGGGTTACACACAACAACAGAGGGAACAGACACCAGGGTTAACATGGGTTACACACAACAACAGAGGGAACAGACACCAGGGTTAACATGGGTTACACACAACAACAGAGGGAACAGACACCAGGGTTAACATGGGTTACACACAACAACAGAGGGAACAGACACCAGGGTTAACATGGGTTACACACAACAACAGAGGGAACAGACACCAGGGTTAACATGGGTTACACACAACAACAGAGGGAACAGACACCAGGGTTAACATGGGTTACACACAACAACAGAGGGAACAGACACCAGGGTTAACATGGGTTACACACAACAACAGAGGGAACAGACACCAGGGTTAACATGGGTTACACACAACAACAGAGGGAACAGACACCAGGGTTAACATGGGTTACACACAACAACAGAGGGAACAGACACCAGGGTTAACATGGGTTACACACAACAACAGAGGGAACAGACACCAGGGTTAACATGGGTTACACACAACAACAGAGGGAACAGACACCAGGGTTAACATGGGTTACACACAACAACAGAGGGAACAGACACCAGGGTTAACATGGGTTACACACAACAACAGAGGGAACAGACACCAGGGTTAACATGGGTTACACACAACAACAGAGGGAACAGACACCAGGGTTAACATGGGTTACACACAACAACAGAGGGAACAGACACCAGGGTTAACATGGGTTACACACAACAACAGAGGGAACAGACACCAGGGTTAACATGGGTTACACACAACAACAGAGGGAACAGACACCAGGGTTAACATGGGTTACACACAACAACAGAGGGAACAGACACCAGGGTTAACATGGGTTACACACAACAACAGAGGGAACAGACACCAGGGTTAACATGGGTTACACACAACAACAGAGGGAACAGACACCAGGGTTAACATGGGTTACACACAACAACAGAGGGAACAGACACCAGGGTTAACATGGGTTACACACAACAACAGAGGGAACAGACACCAGGGTTAACATGGGTTACACACAACAACAGAGGGAACAGACACCAGGGTTAACATGGGTTACACACAACAACAGAGGGAACAGACACCAGGGTTAACATGGGTTACACACAACAACAGAGGGAACAGACACCAGGGTTAACATGGGTTACACACAACAACAGAGGGAACAGACACCAGGGTTAACATGGGTTACACACAACAACAGAGGGAACAGACACCAGGGTTAACATGGGTTACACACAACAACAGAGGGAACAGACACCAGGGTTAACATGGGTTACACACAACAACAGAGGGAACAGACACCAGGGTTAACATGGGTTACACACAACAACAGAGGGAACAGACACCAGGGTTACCATGGGTTACACACAACAACAGAGGGAACAGACACCAGGGTTAACATGGGTTACACACAACAACCAAGGGGGCAGACACCAGGGTTAACAGGGGTTACACACAACAACAGAGGGAACAGACACCAGGGTTAACATGGGTTACACACAACAACAGAGGGAACAGACACCAGGGTTAACATGGGTTACACACAACAACAGTGGTAACAGACACCAGGGTTAACATGGGTTACACACAACAACAGAGGGAACAGACACCAGGGTTAACATGGGTTACACACAACAACAGAGGGAACAGACACCAGGGTTAACATGGGTTACACACAACAACAGAGGGGGCAGACACCAGGGTGTTAACATGGGTTACACACAACAACAGAGGGAACAGACACCAGGGTTACCATGGGTTACACACAACAACAGAGGGAACAGACAGCAGCTCTGATGTTTCCATTCCCTGTCAGTACATACTGTATTCACACTAGCTCTGCATCTCAAATGTACCACCAGTCAGACATGCCTATTCATTACTGGAAATGTCACACCTGTCAATCAGTTAACACACAGACACACAGAGACACACACACTCACACACAGTGACACACAAACTCACACACACACACTAAATTGCATATGAATCACAATACATATGAATATGTCTGACCTTACACATGTTATTCACCCAAGTCTAAATAACCTGCATCCCACATGACTCACCACCCTCCTGGCTGTCATGTTGCCATGGTTACAGTCAATACCCAAACTTCCCTTTGTCATATGTAATCCACAGAGTTTATTTATGACATTTCTATATGCAAGTTTCCAACCTTTGCCAACTGAACACGGCCCAGGATTCTCAGAGGCTTGGGCCCTTAGGCCTCTCAGAGTACGAGTGCTGTTCTAGGATCAGGCCACTATGTCCATGTAATGTTGATCATTATGGTGTAAATGACTAAACTGATTATAGATCAGCAATCCTACTCTGAGACAAATTTTCAAAATAATATGGGCTTTGATTTTGTCAACTGGTCCTCTGCAGTTGCTCTCTTCCATCCTACCACAAAGTGGCAGTATGACCGAAGCCAAGCATGGTGTCGATCAATGCTGAGGTTAAGGAAGAAGCAGACCAAGCAGGTTATCTACATTTATTTTGGTATTTAGTATTTTATTAGGATACCCATTGGTGGTTGCAAAAGCAGCGGAGAGAGAGAGAGAGAGAGAGAGAGAGAGACCAGAGACAGAGAGAGAGAGAGAGAGAGAGAGAGAGAGAGAGAGAGAGAGAGAGAGAGAGAAAGAGAGAGAGAGAGACAGAGAGACAGAGAGAAAGAGAAAGAGAGAGAGAGGGGGGACTGAATGTGTGTATCTAGGTTTCCTGTTAATCTGGGCTGTGGGCAATGGAAAGTATTGGAGGACCTCAATCAATCCGTCAAGGGGTCAACTCCTCTCCCTTTCTCTGTCTTCCTCTTCCTCTCCCTCCCCATCTCTTATCTTTCCCTTTGTCTATCCATATCTCCTACTTGGTTTATCTGTATATTTCCCTCTGTCCATCCATCATAATAATTGTAATCAGAAGATACTATTAACATGTAAATATTATCGGTAACAGAATAAATAGCAGAAGAATAAATATTGTAATTGTCCACCCAATGTAGGCAACTGCCCCTTTAAGAGATATAATTGCTTGTCCACCCAATGTAGGCTACTGCCCCTTTAAGAGATATATTTGATTGTCCACCCAATGTAGGCTACTGCCCCTTTAAGAGATAGGACACAAAATCAATTCTATGTTGTGATTCTCACCAAATATGTTGTCTTCTCACACTATTCCAACCCCACAATCAATAAACAGTTTATGTGAAGCTCTCTTTGCCTATAGATTACATATTACAAACAAATAATCTTGAACTAAAAACTCCACACATATTTTGGAATATCTGTGCATCCTTGACAAACGCTCATTAATAACCAGAAACACGATTTTTCCACCAACTAGCACATCATCATCTTATAGCAGGGGAAACGGTGTAGCAGTAGTCTAGTGTGAGGGGTTATGTCAGGGGAAACGGTGTAGCAGTAGTCTAGTGTGAGGGGTTATAGCAGGGGAAACGGTGTTGCAGTAGTCTAGTGTGAGGGGTTATAGCAGGGGAAACGGTGTTGCAGTAGTCTAGTGTGAGGGGTTATGTCAGGGAAACGGTGTAGCAGTAGTCTAGTGTGAGGGGTTATGTCAGGGAAACGGTGTAGCAGTAGTCTAGTGTGAGGGGTTATAGCAGGGGAAACGGTGTTGCAGTAGTCTAGTGTGAGGGGTTATGTCAGGGGAAACGGTGTAGCAGTAGTCTAGTGTGACGGGTTATGTCAGGGGAAACGGTGTAGCAGTAGTCTAGTGTGAGGGGTTATAGCAGGGGAAACGGTGTTGCAGTAGTCTAGTGTGAGGGGTTATAGCAGGGGAAACGTTGTTGCAGTAGTCTAGTGTGAGGGGTTATGTCAGGGGAAACGGTGTAGCAGTAGTCTAGTGTGAGGGGTTATGGCAGGGGAAAGGTGTTGCAGTAGTCTAGTGTGAGGGGTTATGGCAGGGGAAACGGTGTTGCAGTAGTCTAGTGTGAGGGGTTATAGCAGGGGAAACGGTGTAGCTCTAACGGCGTTCTTCGTTTGTTGCAAGAAAGTCGGACCGAAATGCAGCGTGAAGGTTACTCATGTTTATTAGTGAAACAAACAAACGAACTATACATGAATAACTAATAAATACAAAACAACAAATGGAACGTGAAACCTATTACAGCCTGACTGGTGAAACTAACACAGAGACAGGAACAATCACCCACGAAATACAAGGCGAAAACCAGGCTACCTAAATACGGTTCCCAATCAGAGACAACGAGAATCACCTGACTCTGATTGAGAACCGCCTCAGGCAGCCAAACCTAAGTAACACACACCCCTAATCAGCTACAATCCCAATAACTAAAAAACCCCACTAAGAATATTACAAACAATAAACCCATGTCACACCCTGGCCTGACTAACTAATAAACTAAAACACAAAATACTAAGACCAAGGCGTGACAGAACCCCCTAAGGTGCGGACTCCCGAACGCACCTCAAAACCATAGGGAGGGTCCGGGTGGGCGTCTGTCCATGGTGGCGGTTCCGGCTCGGGACGTGGACCCCACTTCATAAATGTCATTGTTCCTCCCCTTCGCGTCCTGGGATAATCCACCCTCACCGCCGACCATGGCCGAATAGTCCTCACCCAGAACCCTACATAACAGAGGAGCAGCTCGTGACTGAGGGGCAGCTCGGGACTGAGGCAGCTCGGGACTGAGGGGCAGCTCGGGACTGAGGGGCAGCTCGGGACTGAGGGGCAGCTCGGGACTGAGAAGAAGCCCAGTACTGAGAAGAAGCCCAGTACTGAGAAGAAGCCCAGTACTGAGATGAAGCCCAGCCAGGCAGTTGAATCCGGCAGATCCTGGCTGACTGGCGGATCCTGGCTGACTAGCAGATCTGGCAGATCCTGACTGACTGGCGGATCCTGGCTGACTGGCTGATCCTGGCTGACTGGCGGATCTGGCAGATCCTGGCTGACTGGCGGATCCTGGCTGACTGGCGGATCCTGGCTGACTAGCAGATCTGGCAGATCCTGGCTGACTGGCGGATCCTGGCTGACTGGCTGATCCTGGCTGACTGGCGGATCTTGGCTGACTGGCAGATCCTGGCCGACTGGCGGATCCTGGCTGACTGGCAGATCCTGGCCGACTGGCGGATCCTGGCTGACTAGCAGATCTGGCAGATCCTGGCTGACTGGCGGATCCTGGCTGACTGGCAGATCCTGGCCGACTGGCGGATCCTGGCTGACTAGCAGATCTGGCAGATCCTGGCTGACTGGCGGATCTGGAAGAGTCTGGTTGACTGGCGGATCTGGAAGAGTCTGGTTGACTGGCAGATCTGGAAGAGTCTGGTTGACTGGCAGATCTGGAAGAGTCTGGTTGACTGGCAGATCTGGAAGAGTCTGGTTGACTGGCAGATCTGGAGGAGTCTGGCTGACTGGCAGATCTGGAAGAGTCTGGCTGACTGGCAGATCTGGAAGAGTCTGGCTGACTGGCAGATCTGGAAGAGTCTGGTTGACTGGCAGATCTGGAAGAGTCTGGCTGACTGGCAGATCTGGAGGAGTCTGGCTGACTGGCAGATCTGGAAGAGTCTGGCTGACTGGTGGCTCTGGCTGCTCCATGCAGACTGGCAGCTCTGGCTGCTCCATGCAGACTGGCAGCTCCTTGCAGACTGGCAGCTCTAGCTGCTCCATGTAGACTGGCAGCTCCTTGCAGACTGGCAGCTCTAGCTGCTCCAGGCAGACTGGCAGCTCTGGCTGCTCCATGCAGACTGGCAGCTCCTTGCAGACTGGCAGCTCTAGCTGCTCCATGCAGACTGACAGCTCTGGCTGCTTCATGCAGACTGGCAGCTCCTTGCAGACTGGCAGCTCTAGCTGCTCCATGCAGACTGGCAGCTCTGGCTGCTTCATGGAGACTGGCAGCTCCTTGCAGACTGGCAGCTCTAGCTGCTCCATGCAGACTGGCAGCTCTGGCTGCTCCATGCAGACTGGCAGCTCCTTGCAGACTGGCAGTTCTAGCTGCTCCATGCAGACTGACAGCTCTGGCTGCTTCATGCAGACTGGCAGCTCCTTGCAGACTGGCAGCTCCTTGCAGACTGACAGCTCTAGCTGGTCCATGCAGACTGGCAGCTCTGGCTGCTCCATGCAGACTGGCAGCTCCTTGCAGACTGGCAGCTCTAGCTGCTCCATGCAGACTGGCAACTCTGGCTGCTCCAAGCAGACTGACAGCTCTGGCTGCTCCGAACAGGCAGGAGGCTCCGGCAGCGCTGGAGAGGAGAAAGGTTCTGACAGTCCAGGAGAGGCGAGGCGCACTGTAGGCCTGATGCGTGGTGCTGGCACTGGTGGTATTGGGCCGAGGACACGCACAGGAAGCCTAGTGCGGGGAGCTGCTACCGGAGGGCTGGGGTGTGGAGGTGGTACTGGATAGACCGGACCGTGCAGGCGCACTGGAGCTCTTGAGCACCGATCTTGCCCAACCTTACCTGGTTGAATACTCTCGGTTGCCCTGCCAGTGCTGTGAGGAGAAATAGCCCGCACTGGGCTATGTAGGTGAACCGGAGACACCGAGCGCAAGGCTGGTGCCATGTAAGCCGGCCCAAGGAGACGCACTGGGGACCGGATGCGTAGAGCCGGCTTCATGGCATTTGGCTCGACGCTCAATCTAGCCCGGCCGATACGCGGAGCTGAAATATACCGCACCGGACTATGCACCTGCACTGGGGACACCGTGCGCACCACTGCATAACACGGTGCCTGCCCGGTCTCTCTAGACCCCCGGTAAGCACAGGGAGATTGCGCAGGTCTCCTACCTGACGCAGCCATACTCCCTGATAGCCCCCTCCAAGAAATTTTTGGGGCTGCTTTTCGGGCTTCCATCCACGTGCTGTGCTGCCTCCTCATACCAGCGCCTCTCCGCTTTAGCCGCTTCTAATTCCTCCTTGGGGCGGCGATATTCACCAGGCTGAGCCCAGGGTCCTTTTCCGGCCAGTTCCTCCTCCCATGTCCAATTCTCCAAATGGTGTAGCCTCTCCCACTGAAGCTGCTTCTGTTTCCTCTCGTGTAGCTCCTGCCTGTTAACACGCTGCTCGGTCCGAGTGTGGTGGGTGATTCTGTAACGACGTTCTTCGTTTGTCGCAGAAAGTCGGACCGAAATGCAGCGTGTAGGTTACTCATGTTTATTAGTGAAACAAACAAACAAACTATACATGAATAACTAATAAATACAAAACAACAAACGGAACGTGAAACCTATTACAGCCTGACTGGTGAAACTAACACAGAGACAGGAACAATCACCCACGAAATACAAAGCGAAACCCAGGCTACCTAAATACGGTTCCCAATCAGAGACAACGAGAATCACCTGACTCTGATTAAGAACCTCCTCAGGCAGCCAAACCTAAGTAACACACACCCCTAATCAGCTACAATCCCAATAACTAAAAAACCCCACTAAGAATACTACAAACAATAAACCCATGTCACACCCTGGCCTGACCAACTAATTAACTAAAACACAAAATACTAAGACCAAGGCGTGACAGTAGCAGTAGTCTAGTGTGAGGGGTTATGTCAGGGGAAACGGTGTTGCAGTAGTCTAGTGTGAGGGGTTATGTCAGGGGAAACGGTGTAGCAGTAGTCTAGTGTGAGGGGTTATGTCAGGGGAAACGGTGTAGCAGTAGTCTAGTGTGAGGGGTTATGTCAGGGGAAACGGTGTTGCAGTAGTCTAGTGTGAGGGGTTATAGCAGGGGAAACGGTGTTGCAGTAGTCTAGTGTGAGGGGTTATGTCAGGGGAAACGGTGTTGCAGTAGTCTAGTGTGAGGGGTTATAGCAGGGGAAACGGTGTAGCAGTAGTCTAGTGTGAGGGTTTATAGCCGGGGAAACGGTGTTGCAGTAGTCTAGTGTGAGGGGTTATGGCAGGGGAAACGGTGTAGCAGTAGTCTAGTGTGAGGGGTTATGTCAGGGGAAACGGTGTTGCAGTAGTCTAGTGTGAGGGGTTATGTCAGGGGAAACGGTGTAGCAGTAGTCTAGTGTGAGGGGTTATGTCAGGGGAAACGGTGTAGCAGTAGTCTAGTGTGAGGGGTTATGTCAGGGGAAACGGTGTAGCAGTAGTCTAGTGTGAGGGGTTATGTCAGGGGAAACGGTGTAGCAGTAGTCTAGTGTGAGGGGTTATGTCAGGGAAACGGTGTTGCAGTAGTCTAGTGTGAGGGGGTTATGTCAGGGGAAACGATGTAGCAGTAGTCTAGTGTGAGGGGTTATGTCAGGGGAAACGGTGTAGCAGTAGTCTAGTGTGAGGGGTTATGTCAGGGGAAACGGTGTAGCAGTAGTCTAGTGTGAGGGGTTATGTCAGGGGAAACGGTGTAGCAGTAGTCTAGTGTGAGGGGTTATAGCAGGGGAAACGGTGTTGCAGTAGTCTAGTGTGAGGGGTTATAGCAGGGGAAACGGTGTTGCAGTAGTCTAGTGTGAGGGGTTATGTCAGGGGAAACGGTGTAGCAGTAGTCTAGTGTGAGGGGTTATGTCAGGGGAAACGGTGTAGCAGTAGTCTAGTGTGAGGGGTTATGTCAGGGAAACGGTGTAGCAGTAGTCTAGTGTGAGGGGTTATGTCAGGGGAAACGGTGTAGCAGTAGTCTAGTGTGAGGGGTTATGTCAGGGGAAACGGTGTTGCAGTAGTCTAGTGTGAGGGGTTATGTCAGGGAAACGGTGTAGCAGTAGTCTAGTGTGAGGGGTTATGTCAGGGGAAACGGTGTAGCAGTAGTCTAGTGTGAGGGGTTATGTCAGGGGAAACGGTGTAGCAGTAGTCTAGTGTGAGGGGTTATGTCAGGGGAAACGGTGTAGCAGTAGTCTAGTGTGAGGGGTTATGTCAGGGGAAACGGTGTAGCAGTAGTCTAGTGTGAGGGGTTATGGCAGGGGAAACGGTGATGCAGTAGTCTAGTGTGAGAGGTTATAGCAGGGGAAACGGTGTAGCAGTAGTCTAGTGTGAGGGGTTATAGCAGGGGAAATGGTGTAGCAGTAGTCTAGTGTGAGGGGTTATGGCAGGGGAAACGGTGTAGCAGTAGTCTAGTGTGAGGGGTTATAGCAGGGGAAACGGTGTTGCAGTAGTCTAGTGTGAGGGGTTATAGCAGGGGAAACGGGGTAGCAGTAGTCTAGTGTGAGGGGTTATGTCAGGGGAAACGGTGTAGCAGTAGTCTAGTGTGAGGGGTTATAGCAGGGGAAACGGTGTTGCAGTAGTCTAGTGTGAGGGGTTATGTCAGGGGAAACGGTGTAGCAGTAGTCTAGTGTGAGGGGTTATGTCAGGGGAAACGGTGTAGCAATAGTCTAGTGTGAGGGGTTATGTCAGGGGAAACGGTGTAGCAGTAGTCTAGTGTGAGGGTTATGTCAGGGAAACGGTGTAGCAGTAGTCTAGTGTGAGGGGTTATGTCAGGGGAAACGGTGTTGCAGTAGTCTAGTGTGAGGGGTTATGTCAGGGGAAACGGTGTAGCAGTAGTCTAGTGTGAGGGGTTATGTCAGGGGAAACGGTGTAGCAGTAGTCTAGTGTGAGGGGTTATGTCAGGGGAAACGGTGTAGCAGTAGTCTAGTGTGAGGGGTTATGTCAGGGGAAACGGTGTAGCAGTAGTCTAGTGTGAGGGGTTATAGCAGGGGAAACGGTGTTGCAGTAGTCTAGTGTGAGGGGTTATAGCAGGGGAAACGGTGTTGCAGTAGTCTAGTGTGAGGGGTTATGTCAGGGGAAACGGTGTAGCAGTAGTCTAGTGTGAGGGGTTATAGCAGGGGAAACGGTGTAGCAGTAGTCTAGTGTGAGGGGTTATAGCAGGGGAAATGGTGTAGCAGTAGTCTAGTGTGAGGGGTTATGGCAGGGGAAACGGTGTTGCAGTAGTCTAGTGTGAGGGGTTATGTCAGGGGAAACGGTGTTGCAGTAGTCTAGTGTGAGGGGTTATGGCAGGGGAAACGGTGTTGCAGTAGTCTAGTGTGAGGGGTTATGGCAGGTGAAACGGTGTTGCAGTAGTCTAGTGTGAGGGGTTATGGCAGGGGAAACGGTGTTGCAGTAGTCTAGTGTGAGGGGTTATGTCAGGGGAAACGGTGTTGCAGTAGTCTAGTGTGAGGGGTTATGTCAGGGGAAATGGTGTAGCAGTAGTCTAGTGTGAGGGGTTATGTCAGGGGAAACGGTGTAGCAGTAGTCTAGTGTGAGGGGTTATGTCAGGGGAAACGGTGTTGCAGAAGTCTAGTGTGAGGGGTTATGGCACGGGAAACGATGTAGCAGTAGTCTAGTGTGAGGGTTTATAGCAGGGGAAACGGTGTTGCAGTAGTCTAGTGTGAGGGGTTATAGCAGGGGAAACGGTGTAGCAGTAGTCTAGTGTGAGGGGTTATGTCAGGGGAAACGGTGTTGCAGTAGTCTAGTGTGAGGGGTTATGTCAGGGGAAACGGTGTAGCAGTAGTCTAGTGTGAGGGGTTATAGCAGGGGAAATGGTGTAGCAGTAGTCTAGTTTGAGGGGTTATGTCAGGGGAAACGGTGTTGCAGAAGTCTAGTGTGAGGGGTTATGGCAGGGGAAACGGTGTAGCAGTAGTCTAGTGTGAGGGGTTATAGCAGGGGAAACAGTGTTGCAGTAGTCTAGTGTGAGGGGTTATGGCAGGGGAAACGGTGTTGCAGAAGTCTAGTGTGAGGGGTTATGGCAGGGGAAACGGTGTAGCAGTAGTCTAGTGTGAGGGGTTATAGCAGGGGAAACGGTGTTGCAGTAGTCTAGTGTGAGGGGTTATAGCAGGGGAAACGGTGTAGCAGTAGTCTAGTGTGAGGGGTTATGTCAGGGGAAACGGTGTTGCAGTAGTCTAGTGTGAGGGGTTATGTCAGGGGAAACGGTGTAGCAGTAGTCTAGTGTGAGGGGTTATAGCAGGGGAAACGGTGTAGCAGTAGTCTAGTGTGAGGGGTTATGTCAGGGGAAACGGTGTAGCAGTAGTCTACTGTGAGGGGTTATGTCAGGGGAAACGGTGTAGCAGTAGTCTAGTGTGAGGGGTTATGTCAGGGGAAACGGTGTAGCAGTAGTCTAGTGTGAGGGGTTATGTCAGGGGAAACGGTGTTGCAGTAGTCTAGTGTGAGGGTTTATGTCAGGGGAAACGGTGTAGCAGTAGTCTAGTGTGAGGGGTTATGTCAGGGGAAACGGTGTAGCAGTAGTCTAGTGTGAGGGGTTATGTCAGGGGAAACGGTGTTGCAGTAGTCTAGTGTGAGGGGTTATGTCAGGGGAAACGGTGTAGCAGTAGTCTAGTGTGAGGGGTTATGTCAGGGGAAACGGTGTTGCAGTAGTCTAGTGTGAGGGGTTATGGCAGGGGAAACGGTGTTGCAGTAGTCTAGTGTGAGGGTTATGGCAGGGGAAACGGTGTAGCAGTAGTCTAGTGTGAGGGGTTATGTCAGGGGAAACGGTGTAGCAGTAGTCTAGTGTGAGGGGTTATGTCAGGGGAAACGGTGTAGCAGTAGTCTAGTGTGAGGGGTTATGTCAGGGGAAACGGTGTAGCAGTAGTCTAGTGTGAGGGGTTATGTCAGGGGAAACGGTGTAGCAGTAGTCTAGTGTGTGGGGTTATGTCAGGGGAAACGGTGTAGCAGTAGTCTAGTGTGAGGGGTTATGTCAGGGGAAACGGTGTTGCAGTAGTCTAGTGTGAGGGGTTATGTCAGGGGAAACGGTGTAGCAGTAGTCTAGTGTGAGGGTTATGGCAGGGGAAACGGGTAGCAGTAGTCTAGTGTGAGGGGTTATGTCAGGGGAAACGGTGTAGCAGTAGTCTAGTGTGAGGGGTTATGTCAGGGGAAACGGTGTAGCAGTAGTCTAGTGTGAGGGGTTATAGCAGGGGAAACGGTGTAGCAGTAGTCTAGTGTGAGGGGTTATGTCAGGGGAAACGGTGTAGCAGTAGTCTAGTGTGAGGGGTTATGTCAGGGGAAACGGTGTAGCAGTAGTCTAGTGTGAGGGGTTATGTCAGGGGAAACGGTGTAGCAGTAGTCTAGTGTGAGGGGTTATGTCAGGGGAAACGGTGTAGCAGTAGTCTAGTGTGAGGGGTTATGTCAGGGGAAACGGTGTAGCAGTAGTCTAGTGTGAGGGGTTATGTCAGGGGAAACGGTGTAGCAGTAGTCTAGTGTGAGGGGTTATGTCAGGGGAAACGGTGTAGCAGTAGTCTAGTGTGAGGGGTTATGGCAGGGGAAACGGTGTTGCAGTAGTCTAGTGTGAGGGGTTATAGCAGGGGAAACGGTGTAGCAGTAGTCTAGTGTGAGGGGTTATGTCAGGGGAAACGGTGTTGCAGTAGTCTAGTGTGAGGGGTTATGTCAGGGTAAACGATGTAGCAGTAGTCTAGTGTGAGGGGTTATGTCAGGGGAAACGGTGTAGCAGTAGTCTAGTGTGAGGGGTTATGTCAGGGGAAACGGTGTAGCAGTAGTCTAGTGTGTTGTGCTGAAATAATGACAAGTGAACCTGGGGAGCTTTGCGTTCACATTGCCCTAGAAAAGGGAACCAGACAACGGAATTCAAGTGAATTTAAGCAAAAGATTTGCCTGAAAGGGACCAAGTGTGAAAACAGCGTTGTGTCCCAGAGGAGGCTGGTGGGTGGAGAGATAGGAGGATAGCCTCGTTGTCATCACTGCAGTGGAACTAATGGAACAGTATTAAATACATCTAAACGCTGGTTTCCATTGGTTTGATAAATGTCCATGTATTCCATTGCAAAACCATTACAATCTGCCTGTCCTCCAAGTTAACGCCCACCAGCCTCCTTTGCACCATAAGTGTCCTGACTGAGAGGGTGTGGGGAGAACTCGGACACCACTCACCGACTGTCACCAGAGGATGACCAATGCGTCTGCGGCCTCTGGTGACAATGGCACTTAAGGGTTGTGGCCTGACGGACAGTGATGTGTGGCGTGTTGGAGACGGGATGTCTGGGGCCCATTAGTAATAGTTTCAGGACTCAGCACAGTCCTCTTGGTTCAGTATAACCCCTAAGAGTTATTGATTGACTCCCCATTAAGCCCTGAGTTCACTGTGATGGACATGATGAATGGGTTAGAGTGGTGGTGACTGCGTCCCAAATGGTAACCTATTCCCTATCCAGTGAACTGCTTTTGACCAGAGCCCGGCGTTACATAGGAAACATTTAGCCATTTTGGAGGCGGTTTGTGTGTGGTAGTAAGGTGGTGTGGTGGTGTTATGAGTGGGTCTGGGACCCAACACGTGGAGACCATCACCATGGCTACACCCAGCAGTGGCTGATGATATTGGCTATTGGTTTGAACATCACCTGATTGGAATGACTAGGGCATTCCAGACCATCACCGTACCACCTCAACCTCCGTCACAGTGGCACCTCGTGAGCCTGATGTACACAGAGCACCACAGGCCAAAGGATTGAACACGAGGTTCTTAATGAGCGTGTGTCTGTCAACAGGTTTGGGAGGATGTTTAAATCATTAACGCAAAACAGGGACGCACACACGCACGCACGCACGCACGCACGCACACACACACACACACACACACACACACACACACACACACACACACACACACACACACACACACACACACACACACACACACACACACACACACACACACAAGAGAGGAGTCTAAAGTCTTGAGTTAGCCATTAAGCCAGCTGACGTAATATCAGAAGACAGAGTTCCATTCCATGTGGTCATCCTGTCTGGGTTGGCGCCCCCCCTTGGGTTGTGCCATGGCGGAGATCTTTGCGGGCTATACTCAGCTTTGTCTCAGGATGGTAAGGTGGTGGTTGAAGATATCCCTCTAGTGGTGTGGGGGCTGTGCTTTGGCAAAGTGGGTGGGGTTATATCCTTCCTGTTTGGCCCTGTCCAGGGGTGTCTCGGATGGGGCCACAGTGTCTCCTGACCCCTCCTGTCTCAGCCTCCAGTATTTATGCTGCAGTAGTTTATGTGTCGGGGGGCTGTGGTCATTTTGTTATATCTGGAGTACTTCTCCTGTCCAATTCGGTGTCCTGTGTGAATCTAAGTGTGCGTTCTCTAATTCTCTCCTTCTCTCTCTCGGAGGACCTGAGCCCTGGGACCATGCCCCAGGACTACCTGACATGATGACTCCTTGCTGTCCCCAGTCCACCTGGCCGTGCTGCTGCTCCAGTTTCAACTGTTCTGCCTTATTATTATTCGACCATGCTGGTCATTTATGAACATTTGAACATCTTGGCCATGTTCTGTTATAATCTCCACCCGGCACAGCCGGAAGAGGACTGGCCACCCCACATACTCTCTCTAATTCTCTTTCTTTCTCTCTCTCGGAGGACCTGAGCCCTAGGACCATGCCCCAGGACTACCTGACATGATGACTCCTTGCTGTCCCCAGTCCACCTGCCCGTGCTGCTGCTCCAGTTTCAACTGTTCTGCCTTATTATTATTCGACCATGCTGGTCATTTATGAACATTTGAACATCTTTGCCATGTTCTGTTATAATCTCTACCCGGCACAGCCAGAAGAGGACTGGCCACCCCACATACCCTGGTTCCTCTCTAGGTTTCTTCCTAGGTTTTGGCCTTTCTAGGGAGTTTTTCCTAACCACCGTGCTTCTACACTTGCATTGCTTGCTGTTTGGGGTTTTAGGCAGGGTTTCTGTACAGCACTTTGAGATATCAGCTGATGTACGAAGGGCTATATAAATACATTTGATTTGATTTGATTAAGCCAGCTAACGTAGTATCAGGAAACAGTGTTCCATTAAGCCAGCTGACATAGTATCAGGAGACAGACAGAGTTCCATTAAGCCAGCTGACATAGTATCAGGAGACAGAGTTCCATTAAGCCAGCTGACATAGTATCAGGACACAGAGTTCCATTAAGCCAGCTGACATAGTATCAGGACACAGAGTTCCATTAAGCCAGCTGCAATAGTATCAGGAGACAGAGTTCCATTAAGCCAGCTGACATAGTATCAGGAGACAGAGTTCCATTAAGCCAGCTGACATAGTATCAGGAGACAGAGTTCCATTAAGCCAGCTGACATAGTATCAGGAGACAGAGTTCCATTAAGCCAGCTGACATAGTATCAGGACACAGACAGAGTTCCATTAAGCCAGCTGACATAGTATCAGGAGACAGACAGAGTTCCATTAAGCCAGCTGACGTAGTATCAGGAGACAGACAGAGTTCCATTAAGCCAGCTGACATAGTATCAGGAGACAGACAGAGTTCCATTAAGCCAGCTGACATAGTATCAGGAGACAGAGTTCCATTAAGCCAGCTGACATAGTATCAGGAGACAGAGTTCCATTAAGCCAGCTGACATAGTATCAGGACACAGACAGAGTTCCATTAAGCCAGCTGACGTAGTATCAGGAGACAGAGTTCCATTAAGCCAGCTGACATAGTATCAGGACACAGAGTTCCATTAAGCCAGCTGACGTAGTATCAGGAGACAGACAGAGTTCCATTAAGCCAGCTGACATAGTATCAGGAAACAGAGTTCCATTAAGCCAGCTGACATAGTATCAGGAGACAGAGTTCCATTAAGTCAGCTGACATAGTATCAGGAGACAGAGTTCCATTAAGCCAGCTGACATAGTATCAGGAGACAGAGTTCCATTAAGCCAGCTGACATAGTATCAGGACACAGACAGAGTTCCATTAAGCCAGCTGACGTAGTATCAGGAGACAGAGTTCCATTAAGCCAGCTGACATAGTATCAGGACACAGAGTTCCATTAAGCCAGCTGACATAGTATCAGGAGACAGAGTTCCATTAAGTCAGCTGACATAGTATCAGGAGACAGACAGAGTTCCATTAAGCCAGCTGCAATAGTATCAGGAGACAGAGTTCCATTAAGCCAGCTGACATAGTATCAGGAGACAGACAGAGTTCCATTAAGCCAGCTGACATAGTATCAGGAGACAGACAGAGTTCCATTAAGCCAGCTGACATAGTATCAGGACACAGACAGAGTTCCATTAAGCCAGCTGACATAGTATCAGGAGACAGACAGAGTTCCATTAAGCCAGCTGACATAGTATCAGGAGACAGACAGAATTCCATTAAGCCAGCTGACATAGTATCAGGAGACAGAGTTCCATTAAGCCAGCTGACATAGTATCAGGAGACAGAGTTCCATTAAGCCAGCTGACATAGTATCAGGAGACAGACAGAGTTCCATTAAGCCAGCTGACATAGTATCAGGAGACAGACAGAGTTCCATTAAGCCAGCTGACATAGTATCAGGACACAGACAGAGTTCCATTAAGCCAGCTGACATAGTATCAGGAGACAGACAGAGTTCCATTAAGCCAGCTGACATAGTATCAGGACACAGAGTTCCATTAAGCCAGCTGACATAGTATCAGGACACAGAGTTCCATTAAGCCAGCTGACATAGTATCAGGACACAGACAGAGTTCCATTAAGCCAGCTGACGTAGTATCAGGACACAGAGTTCCATTAAGCCAGCTGACATAGTATCAGGAAACAGACAGAGTTCCATTAAGCCAGCTGACGTAGTATCAGGACACAGACAGAGTTCCATTAAGTCAGCTGACATAGTATCGGGAGACAGAGTTCCATTAAGCCAGCTGACATAGTATCAGGAGACAGACAGAATTCCATTAAGCCAGCTGACATAGTATCAGGAGACAGAGTTCCATTAAGCCAGCTGACATAGTATCAGGAGACAGACAGAGTTCCATTAAGCCAGCTGACATAGTATCAGGAGACAGACAGAGTTCCATTAAGCCAGCTGACATAGTATCAGGAGACAGACAGAATTCCATTAAGCCAGCTGACATAGTATCAGGAGACAGAGTTCCATTAAGCCAGCTGACATAGTATCAGGAGACAGAGTTCCATTAAGCCAGCTGACATAGTATCAGGAGACAGACAGAGTTCCATTAAGCCAGCTGACATAGTATCAGGAGACAGACAGAGTTCCATTAAGCCAGCTGACATAGTATCAGGACACAGACAGAGTTCCATTAAGCCAGCTGACATAGTATCAGGAGACAGACAGAGTTCCATTAAGCCAGCTGACATAGTATCAGGACACAGAGTTCCATTAAGCCAGCTGACATAGTATCAGGACACAGACAGAGTTCCATTAAGTCAGCTGACATAGTATCAGGACACAGAGTTCCATTAAGCCAGCTGACATAGTATCAGGAGACAGAGTTCCATTAAGCCAGCTGACATAGTATCAGGAGACAGACAGAGTTCCATTAAGCCAGCTGACATAGTATCAGGAGACAGACAGAGTTCCATTAAGCCAGCTGACATAGTATCAGGAGACAGACAGAGTTCCATTAAGCCAGCTGACATAGTATCAGGAGACAGAGTTCCATTAAGCCAGCTGACATAGTATCAGGACACAGACAGAGTTCCATTAAGCCAGCTGACGTAGTATCAGGAGACAGAGTTCCATTAAGCCAGCTGACATAGTATCAGGACACAGAGTTCCATTAAGCCAGCTGACGTAGTATCAGGAGACAGACAGAGTTCCATTAAGCCAGCTGACATAGTATCAGGAAACAGAGTTCCATTAAGCCAGCTGACATAGTATCAGGAGACAGAGTTCCATTAAGTCAGCTGACATAGTATCAGGAGACAGAGTTCCATTAAGCCAGCTGACATAGTATCAGGAGACAGAGTTCCATTAAGCCAGCTGACATAGTATCAGGACACAGACAGAGTTCCATTAAGCCAGCTGACATAGTATCAGGAGACAGAGTTCCATTAAGCCAGCTGACATAGTATCAGGACACAGAGTTCCATTAAGCCAGCTGACATAGTATCAGGAGACAGAGTTCCATTAAGTCAGCTGACATAGTATCAGGAGACAGACAGAGTTCCATTAAGCCAGCTGCAATAGTATCAGGAGACAGAGTTCCATTAAGCCAGCTGACATAGTATCAGGAGACAGAGTTCCATTAAGCCAGCTGACATAGTGTCAGGAGACAGAGTTCCATTAAGCCAGCTGACATAGTATCAGGAGACAGAGTTCCATTAAGCCAGCTGACCTAGTATCAGGAGACAGAGTTCCATTAAGCCAGCTGACATAGTATCAGGACACAGAGTTCCATTAAGCCAGCTGACATAGTATCAGGAAACAGACAGAGTTCCATTAAGTCAGCTGACATAGTATCAGGAGACAGAGTTCCATTAAGCCAGCTGCAATAGTATCAGGAGACAGAGTTCCATTAAGCCAGCTGACATAGTATCAGGAGACAGAGTTCCATTAAGTCAGCTGACATAGTATCAGGAGACAGAGTTCCATTAAGCCAGCTGACATAGTATCAGGAAACAGAGTTCCATTAAGTCAGCTGACATAGTATCAGGAGACAGAGTTCCATTAAGCCAGCTGACATAGTATCAGGAGACAGAGTTCCATTAACCCAGCTGACATAGTATCAGGAGACAGAGTTCCATTAAGCCAGCTGACATAGTATCAGGAGACAGAGTTCCATTAAGCCAGCTGACATAGTATCAGGAGACAGAGTTCCATTAAGCCAGCTGACATAGTATCAGGAGACAGAGTTCCATTAAGCCAGCTGACATAGTATCAGGACACAGAGTTCCATTAAGCCAGCTGACATAGTATCAGGAAACAGACAGAGTTCCATTAAGCCAGCTGACGTAGTATCAGGACACAGACAGAGTTCCATTAAGTCAGCTGACATAGTATCGGGAGACAGAGTTCCATTAAGCCAGCTGACATAGTATCAGGAGACAGAGTTCCATTAAGCCAGCTGACATAGTATCAGGAGACAGAGTTCCATTAAGCCAGCTGACATAGTATCAGGACACAGAGTTCCATTAAGCCAGCTGACATAGTATCAGGAAACAGACAGAGTTCCATTAAGCCAGCTGACGTAGTATCAGGACACAGACAGAGTTCCATTAAGTCAGCTGACATAGTATCGGGAGACAGAGTTCCATTAAGCCAGCTGACATAGTATCAGGAGACAGACAGAATTCCATTAAGCCAGCTGACATAGTATCAGGAGACAGAGTTCCATTAAGCCAGCTGACATAGTATCAGGAGACAGACAGAGTTCCATTAAGCCAGCTGACATAGTATCAGGAGACAGACAGAGTTCCATTAAGCCAGCTGACATAGTATCAGGACACAGACAGAGTTCCATTAAGCCAGCTGACATAGTATCAGGAGACAGACAGAGTTCCATTAAGCCAGCTGACATAGTATCAGGAGACAGACAGAATTCCATTAAGCCAGCTGACATAGTATCAGGAGACAGAGTTCCATTAAGCCAGCTGACATAGTATCAGGAGACAGACAGAGTTCCATTAAGCCAGCTGACATAGTATCAGGAGACAGAGTTCCATTAAGCCAACTGACATAGTATCAGGACACAGACAGAGTTCCATTAAGCCAGCTGACATAGTATCAGGAGACAGACAGAGTTCCATTAAGCCAGCTGACATAGTATCAGGAAACAGACAGAGTTCCATTAAGCCAGCTGACATAGTATCAGGAGACAGAGTTCCATTAAGCCAGCTAACGTAGTATCAGGACACAGAGTTCCATTAAGCCAGCTGACATAGTATCAGGACACAGACAGAGTTCCATTAAGTCAGCTGACATAGTATCAGGACACAGAGTTCCATTAAGCCAGCTGACATAGTATCGTTAGACAGAGTTCCATTAAGCCAGCTGACATAGTATCAGGAGACAGACAGAGTTCCATTAAGCCAGCTGACGTAGTATCAGGAGACAGAGTTCCATTAAGTCAGCTGACATAGTATCAGGAGACAGAGTTCCATTAAGCCAGCTGACATAGTATCAGGAGACAGAGTTCCATTAAGCCAGCTGACATAGTATCAAGAGACAGAGTTCCATTAAGTCAGCTGACATAGTATCAGGAGACAGAGTTCCATTAAGCCAGCTGACATAGTATCAGGAAACAGAGTTCCATTAAGTCAGCTGACATAGTATCAGGAGACAGAGTTCCATTAAGCCAGCTGACATAGTATCAGGAGACAGAGTTCCATTAAGCCAGCTGACATAGTATCAGGAGACAGAGTTCCATTAAGCCAGCTGACATAGTATCAGGACACAGAGTTCCATTAAGCCAGCTGACATAGTATCAGGAAACAGACAGAGTTCCATTAAGCCAGCTGACGTAGTATCAGGACACAGACAGAGTTCCATTAAGTCAGCTGACATAGTATCGGGAGACAGAGTTCCATTAAGCCAGCTGACATAGTATCAGGAGACAGAGTTCCATTAAGCCAGCTGACATAGTATCAGGACACAGAGTTCCATTAAGCCAGCTGACATAGTATCAGGAAACAGACAGAGTTCCATTAAGCCAGCTGACGTAGTATCAGGACACAGACAGAGTTCCATTAAGTCAGCTGACATAGTATCAGGAGACAGAGTTCCATTAAGCCAGCTGACATAGTATCAGGAGACAGACAGAATTCCATTAAGCCAGCTGACATAGTATCAGGAGACAGAGTTCCATTAAGCCAGCTGACATAGTATCAGGAGACAGACAGAGTTCCATTAAGCCAGCTGACATAGTATCAGGAGACAGACAGAGTTCCATTAAGCCAGCTGACATAGTATCAGGGACAGACAGAGTTCCATTAAGCCAGCTGACATAGTATCAGGACACAGACAGAGTTCCATTAAGCCAGCTGACATAGTATCAGGAGACAGACAGAGTTCCATTAAGCCAGCTGACATAGTATCAGGAGACAGACAGAGTTCCATTAAGCCAGCTGACATAGTATCAGGAGACAGACAGAATTCCATTAAGCCAGCTGACATAGTATCAGGAGACAGAGTTCCATTAAGCCAGCTGACATAGTATCAGGAGACAGACAGAGTTCCATTAAGCCAGCTGACATAGTATCAGGAGACAGACAGAGTTCCATTAAGCCAGCTGACATAGTATCAGGACACAGAGTTCCATTAAGCCAGCTGACATAGTATCAGGACACAGACAGAGTTCCATTAAGCCAGCTGACATAGTATCAGGACACAGAGTTCCATTAAGCCAGCTGACATAGTATCAGGAGACAGAGTTCCATTAAGCCAGCTGACATAGTATCAGGAGACAGACAGAGTTCCATTAAGCCAGCTGACGTAGTATCAGGAGACAGACAGAGTTCCATTAAGCCAGCTGACATAGTATCAGGAGACAGACAGAGTTCCATTAAGCCAGCTGACATAGTATCAGGGAGACAGAGTTCCATTAAGCCAGCTGACATAGTATCAGGAGACAGAGTTCCATTAAGCCAGCTGACATAGTATCAGGACACAGACAGAGTTCCATTAAGCCAGCTGACGTAGTATCAGGAGACAGAGTTCCATTAAGACAGCTGACATAGTATCAGGACACAAAGTTCCATTAAGCCAGCTGACGTAGTATCAGGAGACAGACAGAGTTCCATTAAGCCAGCTGACATAGTATCAGGAAACAGAGTTCCATTAAGCCAGCTGACATAGTATCAGGAGACAGAGTTCCATTAAGTCAGCTGACATAGTATCAGGAGACAGAGTTCCATTAAGCCAGCTGACATAGTATCAGGAGACAGAGTTCCATTAAGCCAGCTGACATAGTATCAGGACACAGACAGAGTTCCATTAAGCCAGCTGACATAGTATCAGGAGACAGAGTTCCATTAAGCCAGCTGACATAGTATCAGGACACAGACAGTGTTCCATTAAGCCAGCTGACATAGTATCAGGACACAGACAGAGTTCCATTAAGCCAGCTGACGTAGTATCAGGAGACAGAGTTCCATTAAGCCAGCTGACATAGTATCAGGACACAGAGTTCCATTAAGCCAGCTGACATAGTATCAGGAGACAGAGTTCCATTAAGTCAGCTGACATAGTATCAGGAGACAGACAGAGTTCCATTAAGCCAGCTGCAATAGTATCAGGAGACAGAGTTCCATTAAGCCAGCTGACATAGTATCAGGAGACAGAGTTCCATTAAGCCAGCTGACATAGTATCAGGAGACAGACAGAGTTCCATTAAGCCAGCTGACATAGTATCAGGACACAGAGTTCCATTGAGCCAGCTGACATAGTATCAGGACACAGACAGAGTTCCATTAAGTCAGCTGACATAGTATCAGGACACAGAGTTCCATTAAGCCAGCTGACATAGTATCAGGAGACAGAGTTCCATTAAGCCAGCTGACATAGTATCAGGAGACAGACAGAGTTCCATTAAGCCAGCTGACGTAGTATCAGGAGACAGACAGAGTTCCATTAAGCCAGCTGACATAGTATCAGGAGACAGACAGAGTTCCATTAAGCCAGCTGACATAGTATCAGGAGACAGAGTTCCATTAAGCCAGCTGACATAGTATCAGGAGACAGAGTTCCATTAAGCCAGCTGACATAGTATCAGGACACAGACAGAGTTCCATTAAGCCAGCTGACGTAGTATCAGGAGACAGAGTTCCATTAAGACAGCTGACATAGTATCAGGACACAAAGTTCCATTAAGCCAGCTGACTTAGTATCAGGAGACAGACAGAGTTCCATTAAGCCAGCTGACATAGTATCAGGAAACAGAGTTCCATTAAGCCAGCTGACATAGTATCAGGACACAGAGTTCCATTAAGTCAGCTGACATAGTATCAGGAGACAGAGTTCCATTAAGCCAGCTGACATAGTATCAGGAGACAGAGTTCCATTAAGCCAGCTGACATAGTATCAGGAGACAGACAGAGTTCCATTAAGCCAGCTGACATAGTATCAGGAGACAGAGTTCCATTAAGCCAGCTGACATAGTATCAGGACACAGACAGAGTTCCATTAAGCCAGCTGACATAGTATCAGGACACAGACAGAGTTCCATTAAGCCAGCTGACGTAGTATCAGGAGACAGAATTCCATTAAGCCAGCTGACATAGTATCAGGACACAGAGTTCCATTAAGCCAGCTGACATAGTATCAGGAGACAGAGTTCCATTAAGTCAGCTGACATAGTATCAGGAGACAGGCAGAGTTCCATTAAGCCAGCTGCAATAGTATCAGGAGACAGAGTTCCATTAAGCCAGCTGACATAGTATCAGGAGACAGAGTTCCATTAAGCCAGCTGACATAGTATCAGGAGACAGAGTTCCATTAAGCCAGCTGACATAGTATCAGGAGACAGAGTTCCATTAAGCCAGCTGACATAGTATCAGGAGACAGAGTTCCATTAAGCCAGCTGACATAGTATCAGGACACAGAGTTCCATTAAGCCAGCTGACATAGTATCAGGAACAGACAGAGTTCCATTAAGCCAGCTGACATAGTATCAGGAGACAGAGTTCCATTAAGCCAGCTGACATAGTATCAGGAGACAGAGTTCCATTAAGCCAGCTGACATAGTATCAGGAGACAGACAGAGTTCCATTAAGTCAGCTGACATAGTATCAGGAGACAGAGTTCCATTAAGCCAGCTGACATAGTATCAGGAGACAGAGTTCCATTAAGTCAGCTGACATAGTATCAGGAGACAGAGTTCCATTAAGCCAGCTGACATAGTATCAGGAGACAGAGTTCCATTAAGCCAGCTGACATAGTATCAGGAGACAGAGTTCCATTAAGCCAGCTGACATAGTATCAGGAGACAGAGTTCCATTAAGCCAGCTGACATAGTATCAGGAGACAGAGTTCCATTAAGCCAGCTGACATAGTATCAGGAGACAGAGTTCCATTAAGCCAGCTGACATAGTATCAGGACACAGAGTTCCATTAAGCCAGCTGACATAGTATCAGGAAACAGACAGAGTTCCATTAAGTCAGCTGACATAGTATCAGGACACAGACAGAGTTCCATTAAGTCAGCTGACATAGTATCAGGGAGACAGAGTTCCATTAAGCCAGCTGACATAGTATCAGGACAGAGGAGACAGACAGAATTCCATTAAGCCAGCTGACATAGTATCAGGAGACAGAGTTCCATTAAGCCAGCTGACATAGTATCAGGACACAGACAGAGTTCCATTAAGCCAGCTGACATAGTATCAGGAGACAGAGTTCCATTAAGCCAGCTGACATAGTATCAGGAGACAGACAGAGTTCCATTAAGCCAGCTGACATAGTATCAGGAGACAGAGTTCCATTAAGCCAGCTGACATAGTATCAGGAGACAGACAGAGTTCCATTAAGCCAGCTGACATAGTATCAGGAGACAGACAGAGTTCCATTAAGCCAGCTGACATAGTATCAGGAGACAGACAGAGTTCCATTAAGCCAGCTGACATAGTATCAGGAGACAGACAGAGTTCCATTAAGCCAGCTGACATAGTATCAGGACACAGAGTTCCATTAAGCCAGCTGACATAGTATCAGGAGACAGACAGAGTTCCATTAAGCCAGCTGACATAGTATCAGGAAACAGACAGAGTTCCATTAAGCCAGCTGACATAGTATCAGGAGACAGAGTTCCATTAAGCCAGCTGACATAGTATCAGGAGACAGACAGAGTTCCATTAAGCCAGCTGACATAGTATCAGGAGACAGACAGAGTTCCATTAAGCCAGCTGACATAGTATCAGGAGACAGACAGAATTCCATTAAGTCAGCTGACATAGTATCAGGAGACAGAGTTCCATTAAGCCAGCTGACATAGTATCAGGAGACAGAGTTCCATTAAGCCAGCTGACATAGTATCAGGACACAGACAGAGTTCCATTAAGCCAGCTGACGTAGTATCAGGAGACAGAGTTCCATTAAGCCAGCTGACATAGTATCAGGAGACAGAGTTCCATTAAGTCAGCTGACATAGTATCAGGAGACAGAGTTCCATTAAGCCAGCTGACATAGTATCAGGAGACAGAGTTCCATTAAGCCAGCTGACATAGTATCAGGACACAGACAGAGTTCCATTAAGCCAGCTGACGTAGTATCAGGAGACAGAGTTCCATTAAGCCAGCTGACATAGTATCAGGACACAGAGTTCCATTAAGCCAGCTGACATAGTATCAGGAGACAGAGTTCCATTAAGTCAGCTGACGTAGTTTCAGGAGACAGACAGAGTTCCATTAAGCCAGCTGACATAGTATCAGGACACAGAGTTCCATTAAGCCAGCTGACATAGTATCAGGAGACAGAGTTCCATTAAGCCAGCTGACGTAGTATCAGGAGACAGACAGAGTTCCATTAAGCCAGCTGACATAGTATCAGGAAACAGAGTTCCATTAAGCCAGCTGACATAGTATCAGGAGACAGAGTTCCATTAAGCCAGCTGACATAGTATCAGGAGACAGAGTTCCATTAAGCCAGCTGACATAGTATCAGGAGACAGAGTTCCATTAAGTCAGCTGACATAGTATCAGGAGACAGAGTTCCATTAAGTCAGCTGACATAGTATCAGGAGACAGAGTTCCATTAAGCCAGCTGACATAGTATCAGGAAACAGAGTTCCATTAAGTCAGCTGACATAGTATCAGGAGACAGAGTTCCATTAAGCCAGCTGTCTTAGTATCAGGAGACAGACAGAGTTCCATTAAGCCAGCTGACATAGTATCAGGAAACAGACAGAGTTCCATTAAGCCAGCTGACATAGTATCAGGAGACAGAGTTCCATTAAGCCAGCTGACATAGTATCAGGACACAGACAGAGTTCCATTAAGCCAGCTGACGTAGAATCAGGAGACAGAGTTCCATTAAGCCAGCTGACATAGTATCAGGACACAGAGTTCCATTAAGCCAGCTGACATAGTATCAGGAGACAGAGTTCCATTAAGTCAGCTGACGTAGTTTCAGGAGACAGACAGAGTTCCATTAAGCCAGCTGACATAGTATCAGGACACAGAGTTCCATTAAGCCAGCTGACATAGTATCAGGAGACAGAGTTCCATTAAGCCAGCTGACGTAGTATCAGGAGACAGACAGAGTTCCATTAAGCCAGCTGACATAGTATCAGGAAACAGAGTTCCATTAAGCCAGCTGACATAGTATCAGGAGACAGAGTTCCATTAAGCCAGCTGACATAGTATCAGGAGACAGAGTTCCATTAAGCCAGCTGACATAGTATCAGGAGACAGAGTTCCATTAAGTCAGCTGACATAGTATCAGGAGACAGAGTTCCATTAAGCCAGCTGACATAGTATCAGGAAACAGAGTTCCATTAAGTCAGCTGACATAGTATCAGGAGACAGAGTTCCATTAAGTCAGCTGTCTTAGTATCAGGAGACAGACAGAGTTCCATTAAGCCAGCTGACATAGTATCAGGAGACAGACAGAGTTCCATTAAGCCAGCTGACGTAGTATCAGGAGACAGAGTTCCATTAAGTCAGCTGACATAGTATCAGGAGACAGAGTTCCATTAAGTCAGCTGACATAGTATCAGGAGACAGACAGAGTTCCATTAAGCCAGCTGACATAGTATCAGGAGACAGACAGAGTTCCATTAAGCCAGCTGACATAGTATCAGGAGACAGAGTTCCATTAAGCCAGCTGACATAGTATCAGGAGACAGACAGAGTTCCATTAAGCCAGCTGACATAGTATCAGGAGACAGACAGTTCCATTAAGCCAGCTGACATAGTATCAGGGACAGACAGAGTTCCATTAAGCCAGCTGACATAGTATCAGGAGACAGAGTTCCATTAAGCCAGCTGACATAGTATCAGGACACAGAGTTCCATTAAGCCAGCTGACATAGTATCAGGAGACAGAGTTCCATTAAGCCAGCTGACATAGTATCAGGACACAGAGTTCCATTAAGCCAGCTGACATAGTATCAGGAGACAGAGTTCCATTAAGCCAGCTGACATAGTATCAGGAGACAGACAGAGTTCCATTAAGCCAGCTGACATAGTATCAGGAGACAGACAGAGTTCCATTAAGCCAGCTGACATAGTATCAGGAGACAGACAGAGTTCCATTAAGCCAGCTGACATAGTATCAGGAGACAGACAGAGTTCCATTAAGCCAGCTGACATAGTATCAGGAGACAGACAGAGTTCCATTAAGCCAGCTGACATAGTATCAGGAGACAGAGTTCCATTAAGCCAGCTGACATAGTATCAGGACACAGAGTTCCATTAAGCCAGCTGACATAGTATCAGGAGACAGAGTTCCATTAAGCCAGCTGACATAGTATCAGGACACAGAGTTCCATTAAGCCAGCTGACATAGTATCAGGAGACAGAGTTCCATTAAGCCAGCTGACGTAGTATCAGGAGACAGACAGAGTTCCATTAAGCCAGCTGACATAGTATCAGGAAACAGAGTTCCATTAAGTCAGCTGACATAGTATCAGGAGACAGAGTTCCATTAAGCCAGCTGACATAGTATCAGGAGACAGAGTTCCATTAAGCCAGCTGACATAGTATCAGAAGACAGAGTTCCATTAAGTCAGCTGACATAGTATCAGGAGACAGAGTTCCATTAAGTCAGCTGACATAGTATCAGGAGACAGACAGAGTTCCATTAAGCCAGCTGACATAGTATCAGGAGACAGAGTTCCATTAAGCCAGCTGACATAGTATCAGGAGACAGAGTTCCATTAAGTCAGCTGACATAGTATCAGGAGACAGAGTTCCATTAAGTCAGCTGACATAGTATCAGGAGACAGACAGAGTTCCATTAAGCCAGCTGACATAGTATCAGGAGACAGACAGAGTTCCATTAAGCCAGCTGACATAGTATCAGGAGACAGAGTTCCATTAAGTCAGCTGACATAGTATCAGGAGACAGAGTTCCATTAAGCCAGCTGACATAGTATCAGGAGACAGACAGAGTTCCATTAAGCCAGCTGACATAGTATCAGGAGACAGACAGTTCCATTAAGCCAGCTGACATAGTATCAGGAGGAGACAGAGTTCCATTAAGCCAGCTGACATAGTATCAGGAGACAGAGTTCCATTAAGCCAGCTGACATAGTATCAGAGACAGACAGAGTTCCATTAAGCCAGCTGACATAGTATCAGGAGACAGAGTTCCATTAAGCCAGCTGACATAGTATCAGGAGACAGAGTTCCATTAAGCCAGCTGACATAGTATCAGGAGACAGATTCCATTAAGCCAGCTGACATAGTATCAGGAGACAGAGTTCCATTAAGTCAGCTGACATAGTATCAGGAGACAGAGTTCCATTAAGCCAGCTGACATAGTATCAGGAGACAGAGTTCCATTAAGCCAGCTGACATAGTATCAGGAGACAGACAGAGTTCCATTAAGCCAGCTGACATAGTATCAGGAGACAGAGTTCCATTAAGCCAGCTGACATAGTATCAGGAGACAGAGTTCCATTAAGCCAGCTGACATAGTATCAGGAGACAGAGTTCCATTAAGCCAGCTGACATAGTATCAGGAGACAGACAGAGTTCCATTAAGCCAGCTGACATAGTATCAGGAGACAGAGTTCCATTAAGCCAGCTGACATAGTATCAGGAGACAGAGTTCCATTAAGCCAGCTGACATAGTATCAGGAGACAGAGTTCCATTAAGCCAGCTGACATAGTATCAGGAGACAGACAGAGTTCCATTAAGCCAGCTGACATAGTATCAGGAGACAGAGTTCCATTAAGCCAGCTGACATAGTATCAGGAGACAGAGTTCCATTAAGCCAGCTGACATAGTATCAGGAGAGACAGAGTTCCATTAAGCCAGCTGACATAGTATCAGGACACAGACAGAGTTCCATTAAGCCAGCTGACATAGTATCAGGAGACAGACAGAGTTCCATTAAGCCAGCTGACATAGTATCAGGAGACAGAGTTCCATTAAGCCAGCTGACATAGTATCAGGAGACAGAGTTCCATTAAGCCAGCTGACGTAGTATCAGGAGACAGACAGAGTTCCATTAAGCCAGCTGACATAGTATCAGGAGACAGAGTTCCATTAAGCCAGCTGACATAGTATCAGACATAGTATCAGGAGACAGACAGAGTTCCATTAAGCCAGCTGACATAGTATCAGGAGACAGACAGAGTTCCATTAAGCCAGCTGACATAGTATCAGGAGACAGACAGAGTTCCATTAAGCCAGCTGACATAGTATCAGGAGACAGAGTTCCATTAAGCCAGCTGACGTAGTATCAGGAGACAGACAGAGTTCCATTAAGCCAGCTGACATAGTATCAGGACACAGACAGAGTTCCATTAAGCCAGCTGACGTAGTATCAGGAGACAGAGTTCCATTAAGCCAGCTGACGTAGTATCAGGAGACAGAGTTCCATTAAGCCAGCTGACATAGTATCAGGACACAGAGTTCCATTAAGCCAGCTGACATAGTATCAGGACAGACAGAGTTCAGCTGACATAGTATCAGGAGACAGAGTTCCATTAAGCCAGCTGACATAGTATCAGGAGACAGAGTTCCATTAAGCCAGCTGACATAGTATCAGGAGACAGACAGAGTTCCATTAAGCCAGCTGACATAGTATCAGGAGACAGACATTAAGCCAGCTGACATAGTATCAGGAGACAGACAGTTCCATTAAGCCAGCTGACATAGTATCAGGAGACAGAGTTCCATTAAGCCAGCTGACATAGTATCAGGACACAGAGTTCCATTAAGCCAGCTGACATAGTATCAGGAGACAGACAGAGTTCCATTAAGCCAGCTGACATAGTATCAGGAGACAGACAGAGTTCCATTAAGCCAGCTGACATAGTATCAGGGACAGACAGAGTTCCATTAAGCCAGCTGACATAGTATCAGGAGACAGACAGAGTTCCATTAAGCCAGCTGACATAGTATCAGGAGACAGACAGTTCCATTAAGCCAGCTGACATAGTATCAGGAGACAGACAGAGTTCCATTAAGCCAGCTGACATAGTATCAGGAGACAGAGTTCCATTAAGCCAGCTGACATAGTATCAGGAGACAGAGTTCCATTAAGCCAGCTGACAGAGTATCAGGAGACAGAGTTCCATTAAGCCAGCTGACATAGTATCAGGAGACAGACAGAGTTCCATTAAGCCAGCTGACATAGTATCAGGACACAGAGTTCCATTAAGCCAGCTGACATAGTATCAGGACACAGACAGAGTTCCATTAAGCCAGCTGACGTAGTATCAGGAGACAGACAGAGTTCCATTAAGCCAGCTGACATAGTATCAGGAGACAGAGTTCCATTAAGTCAGCTGACATAGTATCAGGACAGACAGAGTTCCATTAAGCCAGCTGACATAGTATCAGGAGACAGAGTTCCATTAAGCCAGCTGACATAGTATCAGGAGACAGAGTTCCATTAAGTCAGCTGACATAGTATCAGGGACAGACAGAGTTCCATTAAGCCAGCTGACATAGTATCAGGAGACAGAGTTCCATTAAGCCAGCTGACATAGTATCAGGAGACAGACAGAGTTCCATTAAGCCAGCTGACATAGTATCAGGAGACAGAGTTCCATTAAGCCAGCTGACATAGTATCAGGAGACAGAGTTCCATTAAGTCAGCTGACATAGTATCAGGAGACAGAGTTCCATTAAGCCAGCTGACATAGTATCAGGAGACAGACAGAGTTCCATTAAGCCAGCTGACATAGTATCAGGAGACAGAGTTCCATTAAGCCAGCTGACATAGTATCAGGAGACAGAGTTCCATTAAGCCAGCTGACATAGTATCAGGAGACAGAGTTCCATTAAGCCAGCTGACATAGTATCAGGAGACAGAGTTCCATTAAGCCAGCTGACATAGTATCAGGAGACAGACAGAGTTCCATTAAGCCAGCTGACATAGTATCAGGAGACAGAGTTCCATTAAGCCAGCTGACATAGTATCAGGAGACAGAGTTCCATTAAGCCAGCTGACATAGTATCAGGAGACAGACAGAGTTCCATTAAGCCAGCTGACATAGTATCAGGAGACAGACAGAGTTCCATTAAGCCAGCTGACATAGTATCAGGAGACAGACAGTTCCAATAAGCCAGCTGACATAGTATCAGGAGACAGACAGAGTTCCATTAAGCCAGCTGACATAGTATCAGGAGACAGTTCCACAGAGTTCCATTAAGCCAGCTGACATAGTATAAGCCAGGACACAGAGTTCCATTAAGCCAGCTGACATAGTATCAGGAGACAGAGTTCCATTAAGCCAGCTGACATAGTATCAGGAGACAGACAGAGTTCCATTAAGCCAGCTGACATAGTATCAGGAGACAGACAGAGTTCCATTAAGCCAGCTGACATAGTATCAGGAGACAGACAGAGTTCCATTAAGCCAGCTGACGTAGTATCAGGAGACAGACAGAGTTCCATTAAGCCAGCTGACGTAGTATCAGGAGACAGAGTTCCATTAAGTCAGCTGACATAGTATCAGGAGACAGAGTTCCATTAAGCCAGCTGACGTAGTATCAGGAGACAGTATTCCATTAAGCCAGCTGACATAGTATCAGGAGACAGAGTTCCATTAAGTCAGCTGACATAGTATCAGGAGACAGAGTTCCATTAAGCCAGCTGACATAGTATCAGGAGACAGAGTTCCATTAAGCCAGCTGACATAGTATCAGGAGACAGACAGAGTTCCATTAAGCCAGCTGACATAGTATCAGGAGACAGAGTTCCATTAAGCCAGCTGACGTAGTATCAGGAGACAGAGTTCCATTAAGTCAGCTGACATAGTATCAGGAGACAGAGTTCCATTAAGCCAGCTGACATAGTATCAGGAGACAGACAGAGTTCCATTAAGCCAGCTGACATAGTATCAGGAGACAGAGTTCCATTAAGCCAGCTGACATAGTATCAGGAGACAGAGTTCCATTAAGCCAGCTGACATAGTATCAGGAGACAGAGTTCCATTAAGCCAGCTGACATAGTATCAGGAGACAGAGTTCCATTAAGCCAGCTGACATAGTATCAGGAGACAGACAGAGTTCCATTAAGCCAGCTGACATAGTATCAGGGAGACAGAGTTCCATTAAGCCAGCTGACATAGTATCAGGAGACAGACAGAGTTCCATTAAGCCAGCTGACATAGTATCAGGAGACAGAGTTCCATTAAGCCAGCTGACATAGTATCAGGAGACAGAGTTCCATTAAGCCAGCTGACATAGTATCAGGAGACAGACAGAGTTCCATTAAGCCAGCTGACGTAGTATCGGGACACAGACAGAGTTCCATTAAGCCAGCTGACATAGTATCGGGACACAGACAGAGTTCCATTAAGCCAGCTGACGTAGTATCAGGAGACAGAGTTCCATTAAGCCAGCTGACATAGTATCAGGAGACAGAGTTCCATTAAGCCAGCTGACATAGTATCAGGAGACAGAGTTCCATTAAGCCAGCTGACATAGTATCAGGAGACAGACAGAGTTCCATTAAGCCAGCTGACGTAGTACCAGGAGACAGAGTTCCATTAAGCCAGCTGACATAGTATCAGGAGACAGAGTTCCATTAAGCCAGCTGACATAGTATCAGGACACAGACAGAGTTCCATTAAGCCAGCTGACATAGTATCAGGAGACAGAGTTCCATTAAGCCAGCTGACATAGTATCAGGAGACAGAGTTCCATTAAGCCAGCTGACATAGTATCAGGAGACAGAGTTCCATTAAGCCAGCTGACATAGTATCAGGAGACAGAGTTCCATTAAGCCAGCTGACATAGTATCAGGAGACAGAGTTCCATTAAGCCAGCTGACATAGTATCAGGAGACAGAGTTCCATTAAGCCAGCTGACATAGTATCAGGAGACAGACAGAGTTCCATTAAGCCAGCTGACATAGTATCAGGAGACAGACAGAGTTCCATTAAGCCAGCTGACATAGTATCAGGAGACAGAGTTCCATTAAGCCAGCTGACATAGTATCAGGAGACAGACAGAGTTCCATTAAGCCAGCTGACATAGTATCAGGAGACAGAGTTCCATTAAGCCAGCTGACATAGTATCAGGAGCTGACAGACAGAGTTCCATTAAGCCAGCTGACATAGTATCAGGAGACAGACAGAGTTCCATTAAGCCAGCTGACATAGTATCAGGAGACAGACAGAGTTCCATTAAGCCAGCTGACATAGTATCAGGAGACAGACAGAGTTCCATTAAGCCAGCTGACATAGTATCAGGAGACAGACAGAGTTCCATTAAGCCAGCTGACATAGTATCAGGAGACAGAGTTCCATTAAGTCAGCTGACATAGTATCAGGAGACAGAGTTCCATTAAGCCAGCTGACGTAGTATCAGGAGACAGTAGTTCCATTAAGCCAGCTGACATAGTATCAGGAGACAGAGTTCCATTAAGCCAGCTGACATAGTATCAGGAGACAGAGTTCCATTAAGCCAGCTGACATAGTATCAGGAGACAGAGTTCCATTAAGCCAGCTGACATAGTATCAGGAGACAGACAGAGTTCCATTAAGCCAGCTGACATAGTATCAGGAGACAGAGTTCCATTAAGCCAGCTGACATAGTATCAGGACAGACAGAGTTCCATTAAGCCAGCTGACATAGTATCAGGAGACAGAGTTCCATTAAGCCAGCTGACATAGTATCAGGAGACAGACAGAGTTCCATTAAGCCAGCTGACATAGTATCAGGAGACAGAGTTCCATTAAGCCAGCTGACATAGTATCAGGAGACAGAGTTCCATTAAGCCAGCTGACATAGTATCAGGAGACAGAGTTCCATTAAGCCAGCTGACATAGTATCAGGAGACAGACAGAGTTCCATTAAGCCAGCTGACATAGTATCAGGAGACAGAGTTCCATTAAGCCAGCTGACATAGTATCAGGAGACAGAGTTCCATTAAGCCAGCTGACATAGTATCAGGAGACAGACAGAGTTCCATTAAGCCAGCTGACATAGTATCAGGAGACAGACAGAGTTCCATTAAGCCAGCTGACATAGTATCAGGAGACAGACAGAGTTCCATTAAGCCAGCTGACATAGTATCAGGACACAGACAGAGTTCCATTAAGCCAGCTGACATAGTATCAGGAGACAGACAGAGTTCCATTAAGCCAGCTGACATAGTATCAGGAGACAGAGTTCCATTAAGCCAGCTGACATAGTATCAGGAGACAGACAGAGTTCCATTAAGCCAGCTGACATAGTAGTATCAGGACATAGTATCAGACAGAGTTCCATTAAGCCAGCTGACATAGTATCAGGACACAGACAGAGTTCCATTAAGCCAGCTGACATAGTATCAGGAGACAGAGTTCCATTAAGCCAGCTGACATAGTATCAGGAGACAGAGTTCCATTAAGCCAGCTGACATAGTATCAGGAGACAGAGTTCCATTAAGCCAGCTGACATAGTATCAGGAGACAGACAGAGTTCCATTAAGCCAGCTGACATAGTATCAGGAGACAGAGTTCCATTAAGCCAGCTGACATAGTATCAGGAGACAGAGTTCCATTAAGCCAGCTGACATAGTATCAGGAGACAGACAGAGTTCCATTAAGCCAGCTGACATAGTATCAGGAGACAGAGTTCCATTAAGCCAGCTGACATAGTATCAGGAGACAGAGTTCCATTAAGCCAGCTGACATAGTATCAGGAGACAGAGTTCCATTAAGCCAGCTGACATAGTATCAGGAGACAGAGTTCCATTAAGCCAGCTGACATAGTATCAGGAGACAGAGTTCCATTAAGCCAGCTGACATAGTATCAGGAGACAGAGTTCCATTAAGCCAGCTGACATAGTATCAGGAGACAGACAGAGTTCCATTAAGCCAGCTGACATAGTATCAGGGAGACAGAGTTCCATTAAGCCAGCTGACATAGTATCAGGAGACAGAGTTCCATTAAGCCAGCTGACATAGTATCAGGAGACAGACAGAGTTCCATTAAGCCAGCTGACATAGTATCAGGAGACAGAGTTCCATTAAGCCAGCTGACATAGTATCAGGAGACAGACAGAGTTCCATTAAGCCAGCTGACATAGTATCAGGAGACAGACAGAGTTCCATTAAGCCAGCTGACATAGTATCAGGAGACAGACAGAGTTCCATTAAGCCAGCTGACATAGTATCAGGAGACAGACAGAGTTCCATTAAGCCAGCTGACATAGTATCAGGAGACAGAGTTCCATTAAGCCAGCTGACATAGTATCAGGAGACAGAGTTCCATTAAGCCAGCTGACATAGTATCAGGAGACAGAGTTCCATTAAGCCAGCTGACATAGTATCAGGAGACAGAGTTCCATTAAGCCAGCTGACATAGTATCAGGAGACAGAGTTCCATTAAGCCAGCTGACATAGTATCAGGAGACAGAGTTCCATTAAGCCAGCTGACATAGTATCAGGAGACAGACAGAGTTCCATTAAGCCAGCTGACATAGTATCAGGAGACAGAGTTCCATTAAGCCAGCTGACATAGTATCAGGAGACAGACAGAGTTCCATTAAGCCAGCTGACATAGTATCAGGAGACAGAGTTCCATTAAGCCAGCTGACATAGTATCAGGAGACAGAGTTCCATTAAGCCAGCTGACATAGTATCAGGAGACAGAGTTCCATTAAGCCAGCTGACATAGTATCAGGAGACAGACAGAGTTCCATTAAGCCAGCTGACATAGTATCAGGAGACAGAGTTCCATTAAGCCAGCTGACATAGTATCAGGAGACAGAGTTCCATTAAGCCAGCTGACATAGTATCAGGAGACAGACAGAGTTCCATTAAGCCAGCTGACATAGTATCAGGAGACAGACAGAGTTCCATTAAGCCAGCTGACATAGTATCAGGAGACAGACAGAGTTCCATTAAGCCAGCTGACATAGTATCAGGGAGACAGAGTTCCATTAAGCCAGCTGACATAGTATCAGGAGACAGAGTTCCATTAAGCCAGCTGACATAGTATCAGGAGACAGAGTTCCATTAAGCCAGCTGACATAGTATCAGGGACAGACAGAGTTCCATTAAGCCAGCTGACATAGTATCAGGAGACAGAGTTCCATTAAGCCAGCTGACATAGTATCAGGAGACAGAGTTCCATTAAGCCAGCTGACATAGTATCAGGAGACAGAGTTCCATTAAGCCAGCTGACATAGTATCAGGAGACAGAGTTCCATTAAGCCAGCTGACATAGTATCAGGAGACAGACAGAGTTCCATTAAGCCAGCTGACATAGTATCAGGAGACAGAGTTCCATTAAGCCAGCTGACATAGTATCAGGAGACAGAGTTCCATTAAGCCAGCTGACATAGTATCAGGACACAGACAGAGTTCCATTAAGCCAGCTGACATAGTATCAGGAGACAGAGTTCCATTAAGCCAGCTGACATAGTATCAGGAGACAGACAGAGTTCCATTAAGCCAGCTGACATAGTATCAGGAGACAGACAGAGTTCCATTAAGCCAGCTGACATAGTATCAGGAGACAGAGTTCCATTAAGCCAGCTGACATAGTATCAGGACACAGACAGAGTTCCATTAAGCCAGCTGACATAGTATCAGGAGACAGACAGAGTTCCATTAAGCCAGCTGACATAGTATCAGGAGACAGACAGAGTTCCATTAAGCCAGCTGACATAGTATCAGGAGACAGACAGAGTTCCATTAAGCCAGCTGACATAGTATCAGGAGACAGAGTTCCATTAAGCCAGCTGACATAGTATCAGGAGACAGAGTTCCATTAAGTCAGCTGACATAGTATCAGGAGACAGAGTTCCATTAAGCCAGCTGACATAGTATCAGGAGACAGACAGAGTTCCATTAAGCCAGCTGACATAGTATCAGGAGACAGACAGAGTTCCATTAAGCCAGCTGACATAGTATCAGGAGACAGAGTTCCATTAAGCCAGCTGACATAGTATCAGGAGACAGAGTTCCATTAAGTCAGCTGACATAGTATCAGGAGACAGACAGAGTTCCATTAAGCCAGCTGACATAGTATCAGGAGACAGACAGTTCCATTAAGCCAGCTGACATAGTATCAGGAGACAGACAGAGTTCCATTAAGCCAGCTGACATAGTATCAGGAGACAGAGTTCCATTAAGCCAGCTGACATAGTATCAGGAGACAGAGTTCCATTAAGCCAGCTGACATAGTATCAGGAGACAGAGTTCCATTAAGCCAGCTGACATAGTATCAGGAGACAGACAGAGTTCCATTAAGCCAGCTGACATAGTATCAGGAGACAGACAGAGTTCCATTAAGCCAGCTGACATAGTATCAGGAGACAGACAGAGTTCCATTAAGCCAGCTGACATAGTATCAGGAGACAGACAGAGTTCCATTAAGCCAGCTGACATAGTATCAGGAGACAGAGTTCCATTAAGTCAGCTGACATAGTATCAGGAGACAGAGTTCCATTAAGCCAGCTGACATAGTATCAGGAGACAGTAGTTCCATTAAGCCAGCTGACATAGTATCAGGAGACAGAGTTCCATTAAGCCAGCTGACATAGTATCAGGAGACAGAGTTCCATTAAGCCAGCTGACATAGTATCAGGAGACAGAGTTCCATTAAGCCAGCTGACATAGTATCAGGAGACAGACAGAGTTCCATTAAGCCAGCTGACATAGTATCAGGAGACAGACAGAGTTCCATTAAGCCAGCTGACATAGTATCAGCTGGAGACAGACAGAGTTCCATTAAGCCAGCTGACATAGTATCAGGAGACAGACAGAGTTCCATTAAGCCAGCTGACATAGTATCAGGAGACAGACAGAGTTCCATTAAGCCAGCTGACATAGTATCAGGAGACAGAGTTCCATTAAGCCAGCTGACATAGTATCAGGAGACAGAGTTCCATTAAGCCAGCTGACATAGTATCAGGAGACAGACAGAGTTCCATTAAGCCAGCTGACATAGTATCAGGAGACAGACAGAGTTCCATTAAGCCAGCTGACATAGTATCAGGAGACAGAGTTCCATTAAGCCAGCTGACATAGTATCAGGAGACAGAGTTCCATTAAGCCAGCTGACATAGTATCAGGAGAGACAGAGTTCCATTAAGCCAGCTGACATAGTATCAGGAGACAGAGTTCCATTAAGCCAGCTGACATAGTATCAGGGACAGACAGAGTTCCATTAAGCCAGCTGACATAGTATCAGGAGACAGAGTTCCATTAAGCCAGCTGACATAGTATCAGGAGACAGACAGAGTTCCATTAAGCCAGCTGACATAGTATCAGGAGACAGACAGAGTTCCATTAAGCCAGCTGACATAGTATCAGGGACAGACAGAGTTCCATTAAGCCAGCTGACGTAGTATCAGGAGACAGACAGAGTTCCATTAAGCCAGCTGACATAGTATCAGGAGACAGAGTTCCATTAAGCCAGCTGACATAGTATCAGGAGACAGACAGAGTTCCATTAAGCCAGCTGACATAGTATCAGGAGACAGACAGAGTTCCATTAAGCCAGCTGACATAGTATCAGGAGACAGACAGAGTTCCATTAAGCCAGCTGACATAGTATCAGGAGACAGACAGAGTTCCATTAAGCCAGCTGACATAGTATCAGGAGACAGAGTTCCATTAAGTCAGCTGACATAGTATCAGGAGACAGACAGAGTTCCATTAAGCCAGCTGACGTAGTATCAGGAGACAGAGTTCCATTAAGCCAGCTGACATAGTATCAGGAGACAGAGTTCCATTAAGCCAGCTGACATAGTATCAGGAGACAGAGTTCCATTAAGCCAGCTGACATAGTATCAGGAGACAGACAGAGTTCCATTAAGCCAGCTGACATAGTATCAGGGACAGACAGAGTTCCATTAAGCCAGCTGACATAGTATCAGGACAGACAGAGTTCCATTAAGCCAGCTGACATAGTATCAGGAGACAGACAGAGTTCCATTAAGCCAGCTGACATAGTATCAGGAGACAGAGTTCCATTAAGCCAGCTGACATAGTATCAGGAGACAGAGTTCCATTAAGCCAGCTGACATAGTATCAGGGAGACAGAGTTCCATTAAGCCAGCTGACATAGTATCAGGAGACAGAGTTCCATTAAGCCAGCTGACATAGTATCAGGAGACAGACAGAGTTCCATTAAGCCAGCTGACATAGTATCAGGAGACAGACAGAGTTCCATTAAGCCAGCTGACATAGTATCAGGAGACAGAGTTCCATTAAGTCAGCTGACATAGTATCAGGAGACAGAGTTCCATTAAGCCAGCTGACATAGTATCAGGAGACAGACAGAGTTCCATTAAGCCAGCTGACATAGTATCAGGAGACAGAGTTCCATTAAGCCAGCTGACATAGTATCAGGAGACAGACAGAGTTCCATTAAGCCAGCTGACATAGTATCAGGAGACAGAGTTCCATTAAGCCAGCTGACATAGTATCAGGAGACAGACAGAGTTCCATTAAGCCAGCTGACATAGTATCAGGAGACAGAGTTCCATTAAGCCAGCTGACATAGTATCAGGAGACAGAGTTCCATTAAGCCAGCTGACATAGTATCAGGAGACAGAGTTCCATTAAGCCAGCTGACATAGTATCAGGGACAGACAGAGTTCCATTAAGCCAGCTGACATAGTATCAGGAGACAGACAGAGTTCCATTAAGCCAGCTGACATAGTATCAGGAGACAGAGTTCCATTAAGTCAGCTGACATAGTATCAGGAGACAGAGTTCCATTAAGCCAGCTGACATAGTATCAGGAGACAGACAGAGTTCCATTAAGCCAGCTGACATAGTATCAGGAGACAGAGTTCCATTAAGCCAGCTGACATAGTATCAGGAGACAGACAGAGTTCCATTAAGCCAGCTGACATAGTATCAGGAGACAGAGTTCCATTAAGCCAGCTGACGTAGTATCAGGAGACAGAGTTCCATTAAGCCAGCTGACATAGTATCAGGAGACAGAGTTCCATTAAGCCAGCTGACATAGTATCAGGAGACAGACAGAGTTCCATTAAGCCAGCTGACATAGTATCAGGAGACAGACAGAGTTCCATTAAGCCAGCTGACATAGTATCAGGACAGACAGAGTTCCATTAAGCCAGCTGACATAGTATCAGGAGACAGACAGAGTTCCATTAAGCCAGCTGACATAGTATCAGGGAGACAGAGTTCCATTAAGTCAGCTGACATAGTATCAGGAGACAGAGTTCCATTAAGCCAGCTGACATAGTATCAGGAGACAGACAGAGTTCCATTAAGCCAGCTGACATAGTATCAGGAGACAGAGTTCCATTAAGCCAGCTGACATAGTATCAGGAGACAGAGTTCCATTAAGCCAGCTGACATAGTTATCAGCTGAGTACAGACAGAGTTCCATTAAGCCAGCTGACATAGTATCAGGAGACAGAGTTCCATTAAGCCAGCTGACATAGTATCAGGAGACAGAGTTCCATTAAGCCAGCTGACATAGTATCAGGAGACAGAGTTCCATTAAGCCAGCTGACATAGTATCAGGAGACAGAGTTCCATTAAGCCAGCTGACATAGTATCAGGAGACAGAGTTCCATTAAGCCAGCTGACATAGTATCAGGAGACAGAGTTCCATTAAGCCAGCTGACATAGTATCAGGAGACAGACAGAGTTCCATTAAGCCAGCTGACATAGTATCAGGAGACAGACAGAGTTCCATTAAGCCAGCTGACATAGTATCAGGAGACAGAGTTCCATTAAGCCAGCTGACATAGTATCAGGAGACAGACAGAGTTCCATTAAGCCAGCTGACATAGTATCAGGACAGACAGAGTTCCATTAAGCCAGCTGACATAGTATCAGGAGACAGACAGAGTTCCATTAAGCCAGCTGACATAGTATCAGGAGACAGACAGAGTTCCATTAAGCCAGCTGACATAGTATCAGGAGGAGACAGAGTTCCATTAAGCCAGCTGACATAGTATCAGGAGACAGACAGAGTTCCATTAAGCCAGCTGACATAGTATCAGGAGACAGAGTTCCATTAAGCCAGCTGACATAGTATCAGGAGACAGAGTTCCATTAAGCCAGCTGACATAGTATCAGGAGACAGAGTTCCATTAAGCCAGCTGACATAGTATCAGGAGACAGAGTTACATTAAGCCAGCTGACATAGTATCAGGAGACATACAGAGTTCCATTAAGCCAGCTGACATAGTATCAGGAGACAGAAGAGTTCCATTAAGCCAGCTGACATAGTATCAGGAGACAGACAGAGTTCCATTAAGCCAGCTGACATAGTATCAGGAGACAGACAGAGTTCCATTAAGCCAGCTGACATAGTATCAGGAGACAGAGTTCCATTAAGTCAGCTGACATAGTATCAGGAGACAGAGTTCCATTAAGCCAGCTGACATAGTATCAGGAGACAGAGTTCCATTAAGCCAGCTGACATAGTATCAGGAGACAGAGTTCCATTAAGCCAGCTGACATAGTATCAGGAGACAGAGTTCCATTAAGCCAGCTGACATAGTATCAGGAGACAGAGTTCCATTAAGCCAGCTGACATAGTATCAGGAGACAGACAGAGTTCCATTAAGCCAGCTGACATAGTATCAGGAGACAGACAGAGTTCCATTAAGCCAGCTGACATAGTATCAGGAGACAGACAGAGTTCCATTAAGCCAGCTGACATAGTATCAGGAGACAGACAGAGTTCCATTAAGCCAGCTGACATAGTATCAGGAGACAGAGTTCCATTAAGCCAGCTGACATAGTATCAGGAGACAGAGTTCCATTAAGCCAGCTGACATAGTATCAGGAGACAGAGTTCCATTAAGCCAGCTGACATAGTATCAGGAGACAGACAGAGTTCCATTAAGCCAGCTGACATAGTATCAGGAGACAGACAGAGTTCCATTAAGCCAGCTGACATAGTATCAGGAGACAGAGTTCCATTAAGCCAGCTGACATAGTATCAGGAGACAGACAGAGTTCCATTAAGCCAGCTGACATAGTATCAGGAGACAGAGTTCCATTAAGCCAGCTGACATAGTATCAGGAGACAGAGTTCCATTAAGCCAGCTGACATAGTATCAGGAGACAGAGTTCCATTAAGCCAGCTGACATAGTATCAGGAGACAGAGTTCCATTAAGCCAGCTGACATAGTATCAGGAGACAGAGTTCCATTAAGCCAGCTGACATAGTATCAGGAGACAGAGTTCCATTAAGCCAGCTGACATAGTATCAGGAGACAGACAGAGTTCCATTAAGCCAGCTGACATAGTATCAGGAGACAGAGTTCCATTAAGCCAGCTGACATAGTATCAGGAGACAGAGTTCCATTAAGCCAGCTGACATAGTATCAGGAGACAGACAGAGTTCCATTAAGCCAGCTGACATAGTATCAGGAGACAGACAGAGTTCCATTAAGCCAGCTGACATAGTATCAGGAGACAGAGTTCCATTAAGCCAGCTGACATAGTATCAGGAGACAGACAGAGTTCCATTAAGCCAGCTGACATAGTATCAGGAGACAGGAGACAGAGTTCCATTAAGCCAGCTGACATAGTATCAGGAGACAGAGTTCCATTAAGCCAGCTGACATAGTATCAGGAGACAGACAGAGTTCCATTAAGCCAGCTGACATAGTATCAGGAGACAGACAGAGTTCCATTAAGCCAGCTGACATAGTATCAGGAGACAGACAGAGTTCCATTAAGCCAGCTGACATAGTATCAGGAGACAGACAGAGTTCCATTAAGCCAGCTGACATAGTATCAGGAGACAGAGTTCCATTAAGCCAGCTGACATAGTATCAGGAGACAGAGTTCCATTAAGCCAGCTGACATAGTATCAGGAGACAGAGTTCCATTAAGCCAGCTGACATAGTATCAGGGAGACAGAGTTCCATTAAGCCAGCTGACATAGTATCAGGGAGACAGAGTTCCATTAAGCCAGCTGACATAGTATCAGGAGACAGAGTTCCATTAAGCCAGCTGACATAGTATCAGGAGACAGACAGAGTTCCATTAAGCCAGCTGACATAGTATCAGGAGACAGACAGAGTTCCATTAAGCCAGCTGACATAGTATCAGGAGACAGAGTTCCATTAAGCCAGCTGACATAGTATCAGCTGACATAGAGACAGAGTTCCATTAAGCCAGCTGACATAGTATCAGGAGACAGAGTTCCATTAAGCCAGCTGACATAGTATCAGGAGACAGAGTTCCATTAAGCCAGCTGACATAGTATCAGGAGACAGACAGAGTTCCATTAAGCCAGCTGACATAGTATCAGGAGACAGACAGAGTTCCATTAAGCCAGCTGACATAGTATCAGGAGACAGAGTTCCATTAAGCCAGCTGACATAGTATCAGGAGACAGAGTTCCATTAAGCCAGCTGACATAGTATCAGGGACAGACAGAGTTCCATTAAGCCAGCTGACATAGTATCAGGAGACAGACAGAGTTCCATTAAGCCAGCTGACATAGTATCAGGAGACAGACAGAGTTCCATTAAGCCAGCTGACATAGTATCAGGAGACAGAGTTCCATTAAGCCAGCTGACATAGTATCAGGAGACAGAGTTCCATTAAGCCAGCTGACATAGTATCAGGAGACAGACAGAGTTCCATTAAGCCAGCTGACATAGTATCAGGAGACAGAGTTCCATTAAGCCAGCTGACGTAGTATCAGGAGACAGACAGAGTTCCATTAAGCCAGCTGACATAGTATCAGGGAGACAGAGTTCCATTAAGCCAGCTGACATAGTATCAGGAGACAGAGTTCCATTAAGCCAGCTGACATAGTATCAGGAGACAGAGTTCCATTAAGCCAGCTGACATAGTATCAGGAGACAGACAGAGTTCCATTAAGCCAGCTGACATAGTATCAGGAGACAGACAGAGTTCCATTAAGCCAGCTGACATAGTATCAGGAGACAGACAGAGTTCCATTAAGCCAGCTGACATAGTATCAGGAGACAGACAGAGTTCCATTAAGCCAGCTGACATAGTATCAGGAGACAGAGTTCCATTAAGCCAGCTGACATAGTATCAGGAGACAGAGTTCCATTAAGCCAGCTGACATAGTATCAGGAGACAGAGTTCCATTAAGCCAGCTGACATAGTATCAGGAGACAGAGTTCCATTAAGCCAGCTGACATAGTATCAGGAGACAGAGTTCCATTAAGCCAGCTGACATAGTATCAGGAGACAGACAGAGTTCCATTAAGCCAGCTGACATAGTATCAGGAGACAGAGTTCCATTAAGCCAGCTGACATAGTATCAGGAGACAGACAGAGTTCCATTAAGCCAGCTGACATAGTATCAGGAGACAGAGTTCCATTAAGCCAGCTGACATAGTATCAGGAGACAGAGTTCCATTAAGCCAGCTGACATAGTATCAGACAGAGTTCCATTAAGAGACAGACAGAGTTCCATTAAGCCAGCTGACATAGTATCAGGAGACAGAGTTCCATTAAGCCAGCTGACATAGTATCAGGAGACAGAGTTCCATTAAGCCAGCTGACATAGTATCAGGAGACAGACAGAGTTCCATTAAGCCAGCTGACATAGTATCAGGAGACAGAGTTCCATTAAGCCAGCTGACATAGTATCAGGGACAGACAGAGTTCCATTAAGCCAGCTGACAGTTCCATTATCAGCTGACATAGTACAGACAGAGTTCCATTAAGCCAGCTGACATAGTATCAGGAGACAGACAGAGTTCCATTAAGCCAGCTGACATAGTATCAGGAGACAGACAGAGTTCCATTAAGCCAGCTGACATAGTATCAGGAGACAGACAGAGTTCCATTAAGCCAGCTGACATAGTATCAGGAGACAGAGTTCCATTAAGCCAGCTGACATAGTATCAGGAGACAGAGTTCCATTAAGCCAGCTGACATAGTATCAGGAGACAGAGTTCCATTAAGCCAGCTGACATAGTATCAGCTGAGTATCAGACAGAGTTCCATTAAGCCAGCTGACATAGTATCAGGAGACAGAGTTCCATTAAGCCAGCTGACATAGTATCAGGAGACAGAGTTCCATTAAGCCAGCTGACATAGTATCAGGAGACAGAGTTCCATTAAGCCAGCTGACATAGTATCAGGAGACAGACAGAGTTCCATTAAGCCAGCTGACATAGTATCAGGAGACAGACAGAGTTCCATTAAGCCAGCTGACATAGTATCAGGAGACAGACAGAGTTCCATTAAGCCAGCTGACATAGTATCAGGAGACAGAGTTCCATTAAGCCAGCTGACATAGTATCAGGACACAGACAGAGTTCCATTAAGCCAGCTGACATAGTATCAGGAGACAGAGTTCCATTAAGCCAGCTGACATAGTATCAGGAGACAGACAGAGTTCCATTAAGCCAGCTGACATAGTATCAGGAGACAGACAGAGTTCCATTAAGCCAGCTGACATAGTATCAGGAGACAGACAGAGTTCCATTAAGCCAGCTGACATAGTATCAGGAGACAGACAGAGTTCCATTAAGCCAGCTGACATAGTATCAGGAGACAGAGTTCCATTAAGCCAGCTGACATAGTATCAGGAGACAGACAGAGTTCCATTAAGCCAGCTGACATAGTATCAGGAGACAGACAGAGTTCCATTAAGCCAGCTGACATAGTATCAGGAGACAGACAGAGTTCCATTAAGCCAGCTGACATAGTATCAGGAGACAGACAGAGTTCCATTAAGCCAGCTGACATAGTATCAGGAGACAGACAGAGTTCCATTAAGCCAGCTGACATAGTATCAGGAGACAGACAGAGTTCCATTAAGCCAGCTGACATAGTATCAGGAGACAGACAGAGTTCCATTAAGCCAGCTGACATAGTATCAGGAGACAGACAGAGTTCCATTAAGCCAGCTGACATAGTATCAGGAGACAGACAGAGTTCCATTAAGCCAGCTGACATAGTATCAGGAGACAGAGTTCCATTAAGCCAGCTGACATAGTATCAGGAGACAGAGTTCCATTAAGTCAGCTGACATAGTATCAGGAGACAGAGTTCCATTAAGCCAGCTGACATAGTATCAGGAGACAGACAGAGTTCCATTAAGCCAGCTGACATGGTATCAGGAGACAGACAGAGTTCCATTATGCCAGCTGACATAGTATCAGGAGACAGAGTTCCATTAAGTCAGCTGACATAGTATCAGGAGACAGAGTTCCATTAAGTCAGCTGACATAGTATCAGGAGACAGACAGAGTTCCATTAAGCCAGCTGACATAGTATCAGGAGACAGACAGTTCCATTAAGCCAGCTGACATAGTATCAGGAGACAGACAGAGTTCCATTAAGCCAGCTGACATAGTATCAGGAGACAGAGTTCCATTAAGCCAGCTGACATAGTATCAGGACACAGAGTTCCATTAAGCCAGCTGACATAGTATCAGGAGACAGAGTTCCATTAAGCCAGCTGACATAGTATCAGGAGACAGACAGAGTTCCATTAAGCCAGCTGACATAGTATCAGGAGAGACAGAGTTCCATTAAGCCAGCTGACATAGTATCAGGAGACAGACAGAGTTCCATTAAGCCAGCTGACGTAGTATCAGGAGACAGACAGAGTTCCATTAAGCCAGCTGACGTAGTATCATGAGACAGAGTTCCATTAAGTCAGCTGACATAGTATCAGGAGACAGAGTTCCATTAAGCCAGCTGACGTAGTATCAGGAGACAGTATTCCATTAAGCCAGCTGACATAGTATCAGGAGACAGAGTTCCATTAAGTCAGCTGACATAGTATCAGGAGACAGAGTTCCATTAAGCCAGCTGACATAGTATCAGGAGACAGACAGAGTTCCATTAAGCCAGCTGACATAGTATCAGGAGACAGAGTTCCATTAAGCCAGCTGACATAGTATCAGGAGACAGACAGAGTTCCATTAAGCCAGCTGACATAGTATCAGGAGACAGAGTTCCATTAAGCCAGCTGACATAGTATCAGGAGACAGAGTTCCATTAAGCCAGCTGACATAGTATCAGGAGACAGACAGAGTTCCATTAAGCCAGCTGACATAGTATCAGGAGACAGACAGAGTTCCATTAAGCCAGCTGACATAGTATCAGGAGACAGAGTTCCATTAAGCCAGCTGACATAGTATCAGGAGACAGAGTTCCATTAAGCCAGCTGACATAGTATCAGACAGAGACAGAGTTCCATTAAGCCAGCTGACATAGTATCAGGAGACAGACAGAGTTCCATTAAGCCAGCTGACATAGTATCAGGAGACAGAGTTCCATTAAGCCAGCTGACATAGTATCAGGGAGACAGAGTTCCATTAAGCCAGCTGACATAGTATCAGGAGACAGAGTTCCATTAAGCCAGCTGACATAGTATCAGGAGACAGAGTTCCATTAAGCCAGCTGACATAGTATCAGTTCCATTAAGCCAGCTGACATAGTATCAGAGTTCCATTAAGCCAGCTGACATAGTATCAGGAGACAGAGTTCCATTAAGCCAGCTGACATAGTATCAGGAGACAGAGTTCCATTAAGCCAGCTGACATAGTATCAGGAGACAGAGTTCCATTAAGCCAGCTGACATAGTATCAGGGACAGACAGAGTTCCATTAAGCCAGCTGACATAGTATCAGGAGACAGAGTTCCATTAAGCCAGCTGACATAGTATCAGGAGACAGAGTTCCATTAAGCCAGCTGACATAGTATCAGGAGACAGAGTTCCATTAAGCCAGCTGACATAGTATCAGGAGACAGAGTTCCATTAAGCCAGCTGAGATCAGGAGACAGACAGAGTTCCATTAAGCCAGCTGACATAGTATCAGGAAACAGACAGAGTTCCATTAAGCCAGCTGACATAGTATCAGGAGACAGAGTTCCATTAAGTCAGCTGACATAGTATCAGGAGACAGACAGAGTTCCATTAAGCCAGCTGACGTAGTATCAGGAGACAGAGTTCCATTAAGCCAGCTGACATAGTATCAGGACACAGAGTTCCATTAAGCCAGCTGACATAGTATCAGGAGACAGAGTTCCATTAAGTCAGCTGACATAGTATCAGGAGACAGAGTTCCATTAAGTCAGCTGACATAGTATCAGGAGACAGACAGAGTTCCATTAAGCCAGCTGACATAGTATCAGGACACAGAGTTCCATTAAGCCAGCTGACATAGTATCAGGAGACAGACAGAGTTCCATTAAGTCAGCTGACATAGTATCAGGACACAGAGTTCCATTAAGTCAGCTGACATAGTATCAGGAGACAGAGTTCCATTAAGCCAGCTGACATAGTATCAGGAGACAGAGTTCCATTAAGCCAGCTGACATAGTATCAGGAGACAGACAGAGTTCCATTAAGCCAGCTGACATAGTATCAGGAGACAGAGTTCCATTAAGCCAGCTGACATAGTATCAGGAGACAGACAGAGTTCCATTAAGCCAGCTGACATAGTATCAGGAGACAGAGTTCCATTAAGCCAGCTGACATAGTATCAGGAGACAGAGTTCCATTAAGCCAGCTGACATAGTATCAGGAGACAGACAGAGTTCCATTAAGCCAGCTGACATAGTATCAGGAGACAGACAGAGTTCCATTAAGCCAGCTGACATAGTATCAGGACAGACAGAGTTCCATTAAGCCAGCTGACATAGTATCAGGAGACAGACAGAGTTCCATTAAGCCAGCTGACATAGTATCAGAGACAGACAGAGTTCCATTAAGCCAGCTGACATAGTATCAGGAGACAGAGTTCCATTAAGCCAGCTGACATAGTATCAGGAGACAGACAGAGTTCCATTAAGCCAGCTGACATAGTATCAGGAGACAGAGTTCCATTAAGCCAGCTGACATAGTATCAGGAGACACAGAGTTCCATTAAGCCAGCTGACATAGTATCAGGAGACAGAGTTCCATTAAGCCAGCTGACATAGTATCAGGAGACAGAGTTCCATTAAGCCAGCTGACATAGTATCAGGAGACAGAGTTCCATTAAGCCAGCTGACATAGTATCAGGAGACAGAGTTCCATTAAGCCAGCTGACATAGTATCAGGAGACAGAGTTCCATTAAGCCAGCTGACATAGTATCAGGAGACAGAGTTCCATTAAGCCAGCTGACATAGTATCAGAGACAGACAGAGTTCCATTAAGCCAGCTGACATAGTATCAGGAGACAGAGTTCCATTAAGCCAGCTGACATAGTATCAGGAGACAGAGTTCCATTAAGTCAGCTGACATAGTATCAGGAGACAGAGTTCCATTAAGCCAGCTGACATAGTATCAGGAGACAGACAGAGTTCCATTAAGCCAGCTGACATAGTATCAGGAGACAGAGTTCCATTAAGCCAGCTGACATAGTATCAGGAGACAGAGTTCCATTAAGCCAGCTGACATAGTATCAGGAGACAGAGTTCCATTAAGCCAGCTGACATAGTATCAGGAGACAGACAGAGTTCCATTAAGCCAGCTGACATAGTATCAGGAGACAGAGTTCCATTAAGCCAGCTGACATAGTATCAGGAGACAGAGTTCCATTAAGCCAGCTGACATAGTATCAGGAGACAGACAGAGTTCCATTAAGCCAGCTGACGTAGTATCGGGACACAGACAGAGTTCCATTAAGCCAGCTGACATAGTATCGGGACACAGACAGAGTTCCATTAAGCCAGCTAACGTAGTATCAGGAGACAGAGTTCCATTAAGCCAGCTGACATAGTATCAGGAGACAGAGTTCCATTAAGCCAGCTGACATAGTATCAGGAGACAGAGTTCCATTAAGCCAGCTGACATAGTATCAGGAGACAGACAGAGTTCCATTAAGCCAGCTGATGTAGTACCAGGAGACAGAGTTCCATTAAGCCAGCTGACATAGTATCAGGAGACAGAGTTCCATTAAGCCAGCTGACATAGTATCAGGACACAGACAGAGTTCCATTAAGCCAGCTGACATAGTATCAGGAGACAGAGTTCCATTAAGCCAGCTGACATAGTATCAGGAGACAGACAGAGTTCCATTAAGCCAGCTGACATAGTATCAGGAGACAGAGTTCCATTAAGCCAGCTGACATAGTATCAGGAGACAGAGTTCCATTAAGCCAGCTGACATAGTATCAGGACACAGACAGAGTTCCATTAAGCCAGCTGACATAGTATCAGGAGACAGAGTTCCATTAAGCCAGCTGACATAGTATCAGGAGACAGACAGAGTTCCATTAAGCCAGCTGACATAGTATCAGGAGACAGACAGAGTTCCATTAAGCCAGCTGACATAGTATCAGGAGACAGACAGAGTTCCATTAAGCCAGCTGACATAGTATCAGGAGACAGAGTTCCATTAAGCCAGCTGACATAGTATCAGGACACAGACAGAGTTCCATTAAGCCAGCTGACGTAGTATCAGGAGACAGACAGAGTTCCATTAAGCCAGCTGACATAGTATCAGGAGACAGACAGAGTTCCATTAAGCCAGCTGACATAGTATCAGGAGACAGACAGAGTTCCATTAAGCCAGCTGACATAGTATCAGGAGACAGAGTTCCATTAAGCCAGCTGACATAGTATCAGGAGACAGAGTTCCATTAAGTCAGCTGACATAGTATCAGGAGACAGAGTTCCATTAAGTCAGCTGACATAGTATCAGGAGACAGACAGAGTTCCATTAAGCCAGCTGACATGGTATCAGGAGACAGACAGAGTTCCATTATGCCAGCTGACATAGTATCAGGAGACAGAGTTCCATTAAGTCAGCTGACATAGTATCAGGAGACAGAGTTCCATTAAGTCAGCTGACATAGTATCAGGAGACAGACAGAGTTCCATTAAGCCAGCTGACATAGTATCAGGAGACAGACAGTTCCATTAAGCCAGCTGACATAGTATCAGGAGACAGACAGAGTTCCATTAAGCCAGCTGACATAGTATCAGGAGACAGAGTTCCATTAAGCCAGCTGACATAGTATCAGGACACAGAGTTCCATTAAGCCAGCTGACATAGTATCAGGAGACAGAGTTCCATTAAGCCAGCTGACATAGTATCAGGAGACAGACAGAGTTCCATTAAGCCAGCTGACATAGTATCAGGAGACAGACAGAGTTCCATTAAGCCAGCTGACATAGTATCAGGAGACAGACAGAGTTCCATTAAGCCAGCTGACGTAGTATCAGGAGACAGACAGAGTTCCATTAAGCCAGCTGACATAGTATCATGAGACAGAGTTCCATTAAGCCAGCTGACATAGTATCAGGAGACAGAGTTCCATTAAGCCAGCTGACGTAGTATCAGGAGACAGTATTCCATTAAGCCAGCTGACATAGTATCAGGAGACAGAGTTCCATTAAGCCAGCTGACATAGTATCAGGAGACAGAGTTCCATTAAGCCAGCTGACATAGTATCAGGAGACAGACAGAGTTCCATTAAGCCAGCTGACATAGTATCAGGAGACAGAGTTCCATTAAGCCAGCTGACATAGTATCAGGAGACAGACAGAGTTCCATTAAGCCAGCTGACATAGTATCAGGAGACAGAGTTCCATTAAGCCAGCTGACATAGTATCAGGAGACAGAGTTCCATTAAGCCAGCTGACATAGTATCAGGAGACAGACAGAGTTCCATTAAGCCAGCTGACATAGTATCAGGAGACAGACAGAGTTCCATTAAGCCAGCTGACATAGTATCAGGAGACAGAGTTCCATTAAGCCAGCTGACATAGTATCAGGAGAGACAGAGTTCCATTAAGCCAGCTGACATAGTATCAGGAGACAGAGTTCCATTAAGTCAGCTGACATAGTATCAGGAGACAGAGTTCCATTAAGCCAGCTGACATAGTATCAGGAGACAGACAGAGTTCCATTAAGCCAGCTGACATAGTATCAGGAGACAGAGTTCCATTAAGCCAGCTGACGTAGTATCAGGAGACAGAGTTCCATTAAGTCAGCTGACATAGTATCAGGAGACAGAGTTCCATTAAGCCAGCTGACATAGTATCAGGAGACAGACAGAGTTCCATTAAGCCAGCTGACATAGTATCAGGAGACAGAGTTCCATTAAGCCAGCTGACATAGTATCAGGAGACAGACAGAGTTCCATTAAGCCAGCTGACATAGTATCAGGAGACAGACAGAGTTCCATTAAGCCAGCTGACATAGTATCAGGAGACAGAGTTCCATTAAGCCAGCTGACATAGTATCAGGAGACAGAGTTCCATTAAGCCAGCTGACATAGTATCAGGAGACAGACAGAGTTCCATTAAGCCAGCTGACATAGTATCGGGACACAGACAGAGTTCCATTAAGCCAGCTGACATAGTATCAGGAGACAGAGTTCCATTAAGCCAGCTGACATAGTATCAGGAGACAGACAGAGTTCCATTAAGCCAGCTGACGTAGTACCAGGAGACAGAGTTCCATTAAGCCAGCTGACATAGTATCAGGAGACAGAGTTCCATTAAGCCAGCTGACATAGTATCAGGACACAGACAGAGTTCCATTAAGCCAGCTGACATAGTATCAGGAGACAGACAGAGTTCCATTAAGCCAGCTGACATAGTATCAGGAGAGACAGAGTTCCATTAAGCCAGCTGACATAGTATCAGGAGACAGACAGAGTTCCATTAAGCCAGCTGACATAGTATCAGGAGACAGAGTTCCATTAAGCCAGCTGACATAGTATCAGGGAGACAGAGTTCCATTAAGCCAGCTGACATAGTATCAGGAGACAGACAGAGTTCCATTAAGCCAGCTGACATAGTATCAGGAGACAGAGTTCCATTAAGCCAGCTGACATAGTATCAGGAGACAGACAGAGTTCCATTAAGCCAGCTGACATAGTATCAGGAGACAGACAGAGTTCCATTAAGCCAGCTGACATAGTATCAGGAGACAGACAGAGTTCCATTAAGCCAGCTGACATAGTATCAGGAGACAGAGTTCCATTAAGCCAGCTGACATAGTATCAGGAGAGACAGAGTTCCATTAAGCCAGCTGACATAGTATCAGGAGACAGAGTTCCATTAAGCCAGCTGACATAGTATCAGGAGACAGACAGAGTTCCATTAAGCCAGCTGACATAGTATCAGGAGACAGACAGAGTTCCATTAAGCCAGCTGACATAGTATCAGGAGACAGAGTTCCATTAAGCCAGCTGACATAGTATCAGGAGACAGAGTTCCATTAAGCCAGCTGACATAGTATCAGGAGACAGACAGAGTTCCATTAAGCCAGCTGACATAGTATCAGGAGACAGAGTTCCATTAAGCCAGCTAAGTATCAGGAGACAGAGTTCCATTAAGCCAGCTGACATAGTATCAGGAGACAGACAGAGTTCCATTAAGCCAGCTGACATAGTATCAGGAGACAGAGTTCCATTAAGCCAGCTGACATAGTATCAGGAGACAGAGTTCCATTAAGCCAGCTGACATAGTATCAGGAGACAGACAGAGTTATAAGCCAGGAGACAGACAGAGTTCCATTAAGCCAGCTGACATAGTATCAGGAGACAGAGTTCCATTAAGCCAGCTGACATAGTATCAGGAGACAGAGTTCCATTAAGCCAGCTGACATAGTATCAGGAGACAGAGACAGAGTTCCATTAAGCCAGCTGACATAGTATCAGGACATAGACAGACAGAGTTCCATTAAGCCAGCTGACATAGTATCAGGAGACAGAGTTCCATTAAGCCAGCTGACATAGTATCAGGAGACAGACAGAGTTCCATTAAGCCAGCTGACATAGTATCAGGAGACAGAGTTCCATTAAGCCAGCTGACATAGTATCAGGGACAGACAGAGTTCCATTAAGCCAGCTGACATAGTATCAGGAGACAGACAGAGTTCCATTAAGCCAGCTGACATAGTATCAGGAGACAGAGTTCCATTAAGCCAGCTGACATAGTATCAGGAGACAGACAGAGTTCCATTAAGCCAGCTGACATAGTATCAGGAGACAGACAGAGTTCCATTAAGCCAGCTGACATAGTATCAGGAGACAGAGTTCCATTAAGCCAGCTGACATAGTATCAGCTGGAGGAGACAGACAGAGTTCCATTAAGCCAGCTGACATAGTATCAGGAGACAGAGTTCCATTAAGCCAGCTGACATAGTATCAGGAGACAGACAGAGTTATTCAGCTGACATAGTATCAGGAGACAGAGTTCCATTAAGCCAGCTGACATAGTATCAGGGACAGACAGAGTTCCATTAAGCCAGCTGACATAGTATCAGGAGACAGAGTTCCATTAAGCCAGCTGACATAGTTATTCAGGAGTATCAGACAGAGTTCCATTAAGCCAGCTGACATAGTATCAGGAGACAGAGTTCCATTAAGCCAGCTGACATAGTATCAGGAGACAGAGTTCCATTAAGCCAGCTGACATAGTATCAGGAGACAGAGTTCCATTAAGCCAGCTGACATAGTATCAGGAGACAGAGTTCCATTAAGCCAGCTGACATAGTATCAGGAGACAGACAGAGTTCCATTAAGCCAGCTGACATAGTATCAGGAGACAGAGTTCCATTAAGCCAGCTGACATAGTATCAGGAGACAGAGTTCCATTAAGCCAGCTGACATAGTATCAGGACAGACAGAGTTCCATTAAGCCAGCTGACATAGTATCAGGAGACAGAGTTCCATTAAGCCAGCTGACATAGTATCAGGAGACAGAGTTCCATTAAGCCAGCTGACATAGTATCAGGAGACAGAGTTCCATTAAGCCAGCTGACATAGTATCAGGAGACAGACAGAGTTCCATTAAGCCAGCTGACATAGTATCAGGGACAGACAGAGTTCCATTAAGCCAGCTGACATAGTATCAGAGAGACAGAGTTCCATTAAGCCAGCTGACATAGTATCAGGAGACAGACAGAGTTCCATTAAGCCAGCTGACATAGTATCAGGAGACAGACAGAGTTCCATTAAGCCAGCTGACATAGTATCAGGAGACAGAGTTCCATTAAGCCAGCTGACATAGTATCAGGAGACAGACAGAGTTCCATTAAGCCAGCTGACATAGTATCAGGAGACAGACAGAGTTCCATTAAGCCAGCTGAGTACAGACAGAGTTCCATTAAGCCAGCTGACATAGTATCAGGAGACAGACAGAGTTCCATTAAGCCAGCTGACATAGTATCAGGAGACAGACAGAGTTCCATTAAGCCAGCTGACATAGTATCAGGAGACAGACAGAGTTCCATTAAGCCAGCTGACATAGTATCAGGAGACAGACAGAGTTCCATTAAGCCAGCTGACATAGTATCAGAGAGACAGAGTTCCATTAAGCCAGCTGACATAGTATCAGGAGACAGACAGTTCCATTAAGCCAGCTGACATAGTATCAGGAGACAGAGTTCCATTAAGCCAGCTGACATAGTATCAGGAGACAGAGTTCCATTCCATTAAGCCAGCTGACATAGTATCAGGAGACAGAGTTCCATTAAGCCAGCTGACATAGTATCAGAGAGACAGAGTTCCATTAAGCCAGCTGACATAGTATCAGGAGACAGACAGAGTTCCATTAAGCCAGCTGACATAGTATCAGGAGACAGAGTTCCATTAAGCCAGCTGACATAGTATCAGGAGACAGAGTTCCATTAAGCCAGCTGACAGTATCAGGAGACAGAGTTCCATTAAGTCAGTGACATAGTATCAGGAGACAGACAGAGTTCCATTAAGCCAGCTGACATAGTATCAGGGACAGACAGAGTTCCATTAAGCCAGCTGACATAGTATCAGGAGACAGAGTTCCATTAAGCCAGCTGACATAGTATCAGGAGACAGACAGAGTTCCATTAAGCCAGCTGACATAGTATCAGGAGACAGAGTTCCATTAAGCCAGCTGACATAGTATCAGGAGACAGACAGAGTTCCATTAAGCCAGCTGACATAGTATCAGGAGACAGAGTTCCATTAAGCCAGCTGACATAGTATCAGGAGACAGAGTTCCATTAAGCCAGCTGACATAGTATCAGGAGACAGACAGAGTTCCATTAAGCCAGCTGACATAGTATCAGGAGACAGAGTTCCATTAAGCCAGCTGACATAGTATCAGGAGACAGAGTTCCATTAAGCCAGCTGACATAGTATCAGGGAGACAGAGTTCCATTAAGCCAGCTGACATAGTATCAGGAGACAGAGTTCCATTAAGCCAGCTGACATAGTATCAGGAGACAGAGTTCCATTAAGCCAGCTGACATAGTATCAGGAGACAGACAGAGTTCCATTAAGCCAGCTGACATAGTATCAGGAGACAGAGTTCCATTAAGCCAGCTGACATAGTATCAGGAGACAGAGTTCCATTAAGCCAGCTGACATAGTATCAGGAGACAGACAGAGTTCCATTAAGTATCCAGCTGACATAGTATCAGGAGACAGAGTTCCATTAAGCCAGCTGACATAGTATCAGGAGACAGACAGAGTTCCATTAAGCCAGCTGACATAGTATCAGGAGACAGAGTTCCATTAAGCCAGCTGACATAGTATCAGGAGACAGAGTTCCATTAAGCCAGCTGACATAGTATCAGGAGACAGACAGAGTTCCATTAAGCCAGCTGACATAGTATCAGGAGACAGAGTTCCATTAAGCCAGCTGACATAGTATCAGGAGACAGACAGAGTTCCATTAAGCCAGCTGACATAGTATCAGGAGACAAACAGAGTTCCATTAAGCCAGCTGGAGTATCAGGAGACAGAGTTCCATTAAGCCAGCTGACATAGTATCAGGAGACAGACAGAGTTCCATTAAGCCAGCTGACATAGTATCAGGAGACAGAGTTCCATTAAGCCAGCTGACATAGTATCAGGAGACAGAGTTCCATTAAGCCAGCTGACATAGTATCAGGAGACAGACAGAGTTCCATTAAGCCAGCTGACATAGTATCAGGAGACAGACAGAGTTCCATTAAGCCAGCTGACATAGTATCAGGAGACAGAGTTCCATTAAGCCAGCTGAGTATCAGGAGACAGAGTTCCATTAAGCCAGCTGACATAGTATCAGGAGACAGAGTTCCATTAAGCCAGCTGACATAGTATCAGGAGACAGAGTTCCATTAAGCCAGCTGACATAGTATCAGGAGACAGACAGAGTTCCATTAAGCCAGCTGACATAGTATCAGGAGACAGACAGAGTTCCATTAAGCCAGCTGACATAGTATCAGGAGACAGACAGAGTTCCATTAAGCCAGCTGACATAGTATCAGGAGACAGAGTTCCATTAAGTCAGCTGACATAGTATCAGGAGACAGAGTTCCATTAAGCCAGCTGATCATAGTTCCATTAATCAGCTGACATAGTACAGACAGAGTTCCATTAAGCCAGCTGACATAGTATCAGGAGACAGACAGTTCCATTAAGCCAGCTGACATAGTATCAGGAGACAGACAGAGTTCCATTAAGCCAGCTGACATAGTATCAGGAGACAGAGTTCCATTAAGCCAGCTGACATAGTATCAGGAGACAGAGTTCCATTAAGCCAGCTGACATAGTATCAGGAGACAGAGTTCCATTAAGCCAGCTGACATAGTATCAGGAGACAGACAGAGTTCCATTAAGCCAGCTGACATAGTATCAGGAGACAGACAGAGTTCCATTAAGCCAGCTGACATAGTATCAGGAGACAGACAGAGTTCCATTAAGCCAGCTGACATAGTATCAGGAGACAGACAGAGTTCCATTAAGCCAGCTGACATAGTATCAGGAGACAGAGTTCCATTAAGTCAGCTGACATAGTATCAGGAGACAGAGTTCCATTAAGCCAGCTGACATAGTATCAGGAGACAGAGTTCCATTAAGCCAGCTGACATAGTATCAGGAGACAGAGTTCCATTAAGCCAGCTGACATAGTATCAGGAGACAGAGTTCCATTAAGCCAGCTGACATAGTATCAGGAGACAGACAGAGTTCCATTAAGCCAGCTGACATAGTATCAGGAGACAGAGTTCCATTAAGCCAGCTGACATAGTATCAGGAGACAGACAGAGTTCCATTAAGCCAGCTGACATAGTATCAGGAGACAGACAGAGTTCCATTAAGCCAGCTGACATAGTATCAGGAGACAGAGTTCCATTAAGCCAGCTGACATAGTATCAGGAGACAGACAGAGTTCCATTAAGCCAGCTGACATAGTATCAGGAGACAGACAGAGTTCCATTAAGCCAGCTGACATAGTATCAGGAGACAGAGTTCCATTAAGCCAGCTGACATAGTATCAGGAGACAGACAGAGTTCCATTAAGCCAGCTGACATAGTATCAGGAGACAGAGTTCCATTAAGCCAGCTGACATAGTATCAGGAGACAGAGTTCCATTAAGCCAGCTGACATAGTATCAGGAGACAGACAGAGTTCCATTAAGCCAGCTGACATAGTATCAGGAGACAGAGTTCCATTAAGCCAGCTGACATAGTATCAGGAGACAGAGTTCCATTAAGTCAGCTGACATAGTATCAGGAGACAGAGTTCCATTAAGCCAGCTGACATAGTATCAGGAGACAGAGTTCCATTAAGCCAGCTGACATAGTATCAGAGAGACAGAGTTCCATTAAGCCAGCTGACATAGTATCAGGAGACAGAGTTCCATTAAGCCAGCTGACATAGTATCAGGAGACAGACAGAGTTCCATTAAGCCAGCTGACATAGTATCAGGAGACAGACAGAGTTCCATTAAGCCAGCTGACATAGTATCAGGAGACAGAGTTCCATTAAGCCAGCTGACATAGTATCAGGAGACAGACAGAGTTCCATTAAGCCAGCTGACATAGTATCAGGAGACAGAGTTCCATTAAGCCAGCTGACATAGTATCAGGAGACAGAGTTCCATTAAGTCAGCTGACATAGTATCAGGAGACAGACAGTTCCATTAAGCCAGCTGACATAGTATCAGGAGACAGAGTTCCATTAAGCCAGCTGACATAGTATCAGGAGACAGAGTTCCATTAAGCCAGCTGACATAGTATCAGGAGACAGACAGAGTTCCATTAAGCCAGCTGACATAGTATCAGGGAGACAGAGTTCCATTAAGCCAGCTGACATAGTATCAGGAGACAGACAGAGTTCCATTAAGCCAGCTGACATAGTATCAGGAGACAGACAGAGTTCCATTAAGCCAGCTGACATAGTATCAGGGACAGACAGAGTTCCATTAAGCCAGCTGACATAGTATCAGGAGACAGAGTTCCATTAAGCCAGCTGACATAGTATCAGGAGACAGAGTTCCATTAAGCCAGCTGACATAGTATCAGGAGACAGACAGAGTTCCATTAAGCCAGCTGACATAGTATCAGGAGACAGACAGAGTTCCATTAAGCCAGCTGACATAGTATCAGGAGACAGACAGAGTTCCATTAAGCCAGCTGACATAGTATCAGGAGACAGACAGTTCCAATAAGCCAGCTGACATAGTATCAGGAGACAGACAGAGTTCCATTAAGCCAGCTGACATAGTATCAGGAGACAGAGTTCCATTAAGCCAGCTGACATAGTATCAGGACACAGAGTTCCATTAAGCCAGCTGACATAGTATCAGGAGACAGAGTTCCATTAAGCCAGCTGACATAGTATCAGGAGACAGACAGAGTTCCATTTGACATAGTATAGTTCCAGCCAGCTGACATAGTATCAGGAGACAGACAGAGTTCCATTAAGCCAGCTGACATAGTATCAGGAGACAGAGTTCCATTAAGTCAGCTGACATAGTATCAGGAGACAGAGTTCCATTAAGTCAGCTGACATAGTATCAGGAGACAGACAGAGTTCCATTAAGCCAGCTGACATAGTATCAGGAGACAGACAGTTCCATTAAGCCAGCTGACATAGTATCAGGAGACAGACAGAGTTCCATTAAGCCAGCTGACATAGTATCAGGAGACAGAGTTCCATTAAGCCAGCTGACATAGTATCAGGAGACAGAGTTCCATTAAGCCAGCTGACATAGTATCAGGAGACAGACAGAGCTGACATAGTATCAGGAGACAGACAGAGTTCCATTAAGCCAGCTGACATAGTATCAGGAGACAGACAGAGTTCCATTAAGCCAGCTGACATAGTATCAGGAGACAGACAGAGTTCCATTAAGCCAGCTGACATAGTATCAGGAGACAGACAGAGTTCCATTAAGCCAGCTGACGTAGTATCAGGAGACAGACAGAGTTCCATTAAGCCAGCTGACATAGTATCATGAGACAGAGTTCCATTAAGTCAGCTGACATAGTATCAGGAGACAGAGTTCCATTAAGCCAGCTGACATAGTATCAGGAGACAGTAGTTCCATTAAGCCAGCTGACATAGTATCAGGAGACAGAGTTCCATTAAGTCAGCTGACATAGTATCAGGAGACAGAGTTCCATTAAGCCAGTATGACATAGTCCATTAAGCCAGCTGACATAGTATCAGGAGACAGAGTTCCATTAAGCCAGCTGACATAGTATCAGGAGACAGACAGAGTTCCATTAAGCCAGCTGACATAGTATCAGAGAGACAGAGTTCCATTAAGCCAGCTGACATAGTATCAGGAGACAGAGTTCCATTAAGCCAGCTGACATAGTATCAGGAGACAGACAGAGTTCCATTAAGCCAGCTGACATAGTATCGGGGAGACAGAGTTCCATTAAGCCAGCTGACATAGTATCAGGAGACAGAGTTCCATTAAGCCAGCTGACATAGTATCAGGAGACAGAGTTCCATTAAGCCAGCTGACATAGTATCAGGAGACAGACAGAGTTCCATTAAGCCAGCTGACATAGTATCAGGAGACAGAGTTCCATTAAGCCAGCTGACATAGTATCAGGAGACAGAGTTCCATTAAGCCAGCTGACATAGTATCAGGAGACAGACAGAGTTCCATTAAGACAGAGTTCCATTAAGCCAGCTGACATAGTATCAGGAGACAGAGTTCCATTAAGCCAGCTGACATAGTATCAGGAGACAGACAGAGTTCCATTAAGCCAGCTGACATAGTATCAGGAGACAGACAGAGTTCCATTAAGCCAGCTGACATAGTATCAGGAGACAGAGTTCCATTAAGCCAGCTGACATAGTATCAGGAGACAGAGTTCCATTAAGCCAGCTGACATAGTATCAGGAGACAGACAGAGTTCCATTAAGCCAGCTGACATAGTATCAGGAGACAGACAGAGTTCCATTAAGCCAGCTGACATAGTATCAGGAGACAGACAGAGTTCCATTAAGCCAGCTGACATAGTATCAGGAGACAGAGTTCCATTAAGCCAGCTGACATAGTATCAGGAGACAGACAGAGTTCCATTAAGCCAGCTGACGTAGTATAAGCCAGGAGACAGAGTTCCATTAAGCCAGCTGACATAGTATCAGGAGACAGAGTTCCATTAAGCCAGCTGACATAGTATCAGGAGACAGACAGAGTTCCATTAAGCCAGCTGACATAGTATCAGGAGACAGAGTTCCATTAAGCCAGCTGACATAGTATCAGGAGACAGAGTTCCATTAAGCCAGCTGACATAGTATCAGAGACAGACAGAGTTCCATTAAGCCAGCTGACATAGTATCAGGAGACAGACAGAGTATCCATTAAGCCAGCTGACATAGTATCAGGACAGACAGAGTTCCATTAAGCCAGCTGACATAGTATCAGGAGACAGAGTTCCATTAAGCCAGCTGACATAGTATCAGGAGACAGAGTTCCATTAAGCCAGCTGACATAGTATCAGGAGACAGACAGAGTTCCATTAAGCCAGCTGACATAGTATCAGGAGACAGACAGAGTTCCATTAAGCCAGCTGACATAGTATCAGGAGACAGACAGAGTTCCATTAAGCCAGCTGACATAGTATCAGGAGACAGAGTTCCATTAAGCCAGCTGACATAGTATCAGGAGACAGACAGAGTTCCATTAAGCCAGCTGACATAGTATCAGGAGACAGAGTTCCATTAAGCCAGCTGACATAGTATCAGGAGACAGAGTTCCATTAAGCCAGCTGACAGACAGAGTTCCATTAAGCCAGCTGACATAGTATCAGGAGACAGACAGAGTTCCATTAAGCCAGCTGACATAGTATCAGGAGACAGACAGAGTTCCATTAAGCCAGCTGACATAGTATCAGGAGACAGACAGAGTTCCATTAAGCCAGCTGACATAGTATCAGGAGACAGAGTTCCATTAAGCCAGCTGACATAGTATCAGGAGACAGACAGAGTTCCATTAAGCCAGCTGACATAGTATCAGGAGACAGAGTTCCATTAAGCCAGCTGACATAGTATCAGGAGACAGACAGAGTTCCATTAAGCCAGCTGACATAGTATCAGGAGACAGAGTTCCATTAAGCCAGCTGACATAGTATCAGGAGAGACAGAGTTCCATTAAGCCAGCTGACATAGTATCAGGAGACAGACAGAGTTCCATTAAGCCAGCTGACATAGTATCAGGAGACAGAGTTCCATTAAGCCAGCTGACATAGTATCTGAGACAGACAGAGTTCCATTAAGCCAGCTGACATAGTATCAGGAGATCATCCCTCATCCCCCTAAAGCCTCAGACAGATGTAGATAGGTCAGCAGGCCATGACATAGTATATCCAGCTGACATAGTATCAGGACACAGTGTTCCACTCTCTTGTGTATTACAGCGTGTCTTTACCCTCACAACACACATATCCTGATGACCAACCAAAGCCAAGCGTCTCAGCCCTGTAAGTCACTCTGCTTCTGGTAGGACAACATGAAGCTAATAGAGGATCAGCTAAATTTACAATATGGAACATCCCCTCTTCATCCCCTCATCCCCCTAAAGCCCATCCACAAGACCTTGACAGGATGTGATAGGTCAGAGGCCATTGGAGCTCCGCCCCCAGGGCTCCTGGTCTAGAAGTGTTGTGAGTTGTGTACCCAGGAGGAACAGTCACTATGACAACCTCTTGACTCCTCCTCGGCCCCTTGGGAGGAGCAGGCTGAGCGATGAGTGTAGGACTCTGAACTAATGGTGTTCCGCCTGTCTAACTGTCAGCCCCGGAGGGTGTCTGTCACAAACACACACTTATAGACACGCACATGCAGAGACACACACACACACACATACACAGTCCTTCTGTACATACACACTCAGGGGCACGTGTCTGACAGATGACCTGCTCCGTCTGTGTCACTCAGCCCCAATGCCTGCTGGTAGTCAGCGGCGCCCAGAGTTTTTACATGTGGTGACGTGAGGAGCACTGGAGCAACTTAACACTCTCTATATAGATAACACACAGCTTTTTATTTACATGAATCTCTTTCCTTTCTTCATCCCCCTCTTCATCTCCTCCTCCCCCTCTTCATCTCCTCCTCCCCCTCTTCATCTCCTCCTTCCCCTCTTCATCTCCTCCTCCCCCTCTTCATCTCCTTCTCCCCCTCTTCAACTCCTCCTCCCCTTCTTCATCTCCTTCTCCCCATCTTCATCTCCTCCTTCCCCTCTTCATCTCCTCCTCCCCTCTTCATCTCCTTCTCCCCCTCTTCATCTCCTCCTTCCCCTCTTCATCGCCTCCTTCCCCTCTCTCATCTCCTCCTCCCCCTCTTCTTCTCCTCCTCCCCCTCTTCATCTCCTCCTCCCCCTCTTCATCTCCTCCTCCCCCTCTTCATCTCCTCCTCTTCCTCCTCTCCCCCTCTTCATCTCCTCCCCCTCTTCATCTCCTCCTTCCCCTCTTCATCTCCTCCTCCCCCTCTTCATCTCCTCCTTCACCTCTTCATCTCCTCCTCCCCTCATCATCTCCTCCTTCCCCTCTTCATCTCCTCCTCCACCTCTTCATCTCCTCATCCACCTCTTCATCTCCTCCTTCCCCTCTTCATCTCCTCCTCCCCTCTTCATCTCCTCCTTCCCCTCTTCATCTCCTCCTCCCCCTCTTCATCTCCTCCTCCCCCTCTTCATCTCCTCCCCCTCTCTTTATCTCCCCTCTTCATCTCCTCCTCCCCCTCTTCATCTCCCACTCTTCATCTCCTCCGCCCCCTCTTCATCTCCCTCTCTTCATCTACTCCTCCCCCTCTTCATCTCCCTCTCTTCATCTCCTCCTCCTCCCTTTATCTCCCCCTCTTCATCTCCTCCTCCTCTCTTTATCTCCCCCTCTTCATCTCCTCCTCCCCCTCTTCATCTCCTCCTCCCCCTCTTCATCTCTTTTTCCCCCTCTTCATCTCCTCATCCACCTCTTCATCTCCTCATCCACCTCTTCTTCTCCTCATCCAGCTCTTTGTCTCCTCATCCCCCTCTTGTCTCCTCATCCCCCTCTTCCTCTCCGCATCCCCCTCTTCATCTCCGCATCCCCCTCTTTGTCTCCGCATCCCCCTCTTTGTCTCCTCATCCCCCTTTTTGTCTCCGCATCCCCCTCTTTGTCTCCTCCTTCGCCTCTTCATCTCCTCCTCCCCCTATTCATCTCCTCCTTCCCCTCTTCATCTCCTCCTCCCCCTCTTCATCTCCTCCTCCCCCTATTCATCTCCTCCTTCCCCTCTTAATCTCCTCCTCCCCCTCTTCATCTCCTCCTTCCCCTCTTCATCTCCTCCTCCCCCTCTTCATCTCCTCCTCCCCCTCTTCATCTACTCATCCACCTCTTCATCTCCTCCTTCCCCTCCTCATATCCTCCTCCCCCTCTTCATCTCCCTCTCTTCATCTCCTCCTCCCCCTCTTCATCTCCCTCTCTTCATCTACTCCTCCCCCTCTTCATCTCCCTCTCTTCATCTCCTCCTCCTCTTTATCTCCCCTCTTCATCTCCCTCCCCCTCTCTTTATCTCCCCCTCTTCTTCTCCTCCTCCCCCTCTTCATTTCCCTCTCTTCATCTCCTTCTCCCCCTCTTTATTTCCCCCTCTTCATTTCCTCAACCCACTCTTCATCTCTTTTCCCCCTCTTCATCTCCTCATCCACCTATTCATCTCCTCATCCACCTCTTCTTCTCCTCATCCACCTCTTTGTCTCCTCCTCCCCCTCTTCATCTCCTCCTTCCCCTCTTCATCTCCTCCTCCACCTCTTCATCTCCTCATCCACCTCTTTATCTCCTCCTTCCCCTCTTCATCTCCTCCTCCCCCTCTTCATCTCCTCCTTCCCCTCTTCATCTCCTCCTCCCCCTCTTCATCTCCTCCTTCCCCTCTTCATCTCCTCCTTCCCCTCTTCATATCCTCCTCCCCCTCTTCATCTCCCACTCTTCATCTCCTCCTCCCCCTCTTCATCTCCCTCTCTTCATCTACTCCTCCCCCTCTTCATCTCCCTCTCTTCATCTCCTCCTCCTCCTCTTTATCTCCCCCTCTTCATCTCCTCCCCCCTCTTTATCTCCCCCTCTTCATCTCCTCCTCCCCCTCTTCATTTCCCTCTCTTCATCTCCTTCTCCCCCTCTTTATTTCCCCCTCTTCATCTCCTCAACCCCCTCTTCATCTCTTTTTCCCCCTCTTCATCTCCTCATCCACCTCTTCATCTCCTCATCCACCTCTTCTCCTCATCCACCTCTTTGTCTCCTCATCCACCTCTTGTCTCCTCATCCCCTCTTCCTCTCCGCATCCCCCTCTTCATCTCCTCATCCCCCTCTTCCTCTCCTCATCCCCTCTTCGTCTCCGCATCCCCTCTTTGTCTCCTCATCCCCCTCTTGTCTCCTCATCCCCCTCTTTGACTCCTCGTCCCCCTCTTTGTCTCCTCATCCCCCTCTTTGTCTCCTCACCCCCCTCTTTGTCTCCGCATCATCCTCTTTGTCTCCGCATCATCCTCTTTGTCTCCGCATCCCTCTCTTTGTCTCCGCATCCCCCTCTTTGTCTCCACATCCCCCTCTTTGTCTCCGCATCCCTCTCTTTGTCTCCTCATCCCCTCTTTGTCTCCGCATCCCCCTCTTTGTCTCCTCATCCCCCTCTTTGTCTCCGCATCCCCCTCTTTGTCTCCTCATCCCCCAGTCTGTCTCTGTTTCTAAGGCCTAAGGCTGAGGGAACCTGTCTCTGTCTCTGTGGCTGGTAGAATCTGTCTCTGTCTCTATGGCTGGTAGAATCTGTCTCTGTCTCTAAGGCTGAGGGAAACTGTCTCTGTTTCTATGGCTGGTAGAATCTGTCTCTGTCTCTATGGCTGGTAGAATCTGTCTCTGTCTCTAAGGCTGAGGGAACCTGTCTCTGTTTCTATGGCTGGTAGAATCTGTCTCTGTCTCTAAGGCTGAGGGAAACTGTCTCTGTCTCTATGGCTGGTAGAATCTGTCTCTGTCTCTAAGGCTGAGGGAAACTGTCTCTGTTTCTATGGCTGGTAGAATCTGTCTCTGTCTCTATGGCTGGTAGAATCTGTCTCTGTCTCTA